>NC_134573.1:67420314-67720314 GCF_050947875.1 Dermacentor variabilis
GCCACTGCTATCAGTATCAATGTTCAAGAGAGCACATTCGTGTGTCACTTCTTTCATTGCTTGATTCCTCAGAACAACAAAGCCGTTAAGCAGTTCACCTGTAGCGGTGCTGGAGCCCTTTCCTGCAGCCACCACAGGGGCGAACACTGATCACTACACAAAGGCATGTACACGTTGAGGTGCCCCAGCCGTTTGGGGCGGCATCACGTGCCCGAAGGCGCAAATATTCACTGATACGCACAACTGTGTTGCCGCTCAACAGTCGATGCTACGACGGCACGTCATCAGAGGATGCATGGTCTTACCTTGGCTTTGTCGCCCATTGCTTATTCTACGCTGTCGCCCTAACAGTTCCACAATATTTGACGAAATTAATTTTTCACCGTTTCAAAATCTTGAGGGCATTAGTTTGTGAGAGCTTGGTCGAAAACCAAGGTTTTTTTATTATATGTTCACCGTTGACGTTCAGCGACAGACGCGCAAAGAAACTTCGCTGCACGGAAGCAAGCGCCTTTTGTATCGGCGCCTAAGTCCTACCGGTGACCACCGACCACTGGCACCGAACAGGAGCGCCGCAATAGCCTAACACAGCTATCCGCTTGACAAAAATTATGCAGATCCAAAGCACTTCTTGAAAGCTATGTGAACTGGTTGAAACAAGTCGCAGTTTCGCCCGAAAGGCAGAGCATCGATTGCAATAGCAATTTAGTGGACAGCTATACGAAGTAAGGATATTAGCTTTATCGGCCTTATAAACTTGCAGACATAGGCACGCTAACTAAATTAACAAGCATGGTGCCAGGCGCGCACAACCAAACCCGAACACATCTGGCACAATGGCCGCGGAAACTCGCTGTGAAAACGCCGGCGTGAGGAAACACGGCAGCAGCAGTGAGCGAAGGGACATTCCTGCAGTCTATCGCTTCGACGAACGAAATGTGAGCGTCGAGAACACAGCACGCATAAAACTACAAGCCGCCGACGTATCTAGACTGTCCCCAACGCAGATCGCTCTCAAGACATGGCCGGGCGAACGCGCGCAGCAACCACATGCGCAGTAGTTGCAGCCGCAGTAGAAGACCGGAGTAGAAGCTAGCTGTCTCGCATCGTTCGTGCTTCTGGAAGGTATTGACCAGATACCCCAGCATATATGTACAAGATGAGCAATTCTGTGTGTGACGTGGGTATCCACACATCCGCACATTTATTTATTTCGTAAGGTGTGAACTAGAGTTTGGAAAGCACAGAACGGAACTTGAGTATGCGTCCACCATCCAAATCAGTCTGTAATTTTGCACGATTCTGCTTAGACTAAAGGTATTTTTCCATGCATCATACATCAATGGAAATGCTCACCGCGCGCTGTACTTTCTGGTCCACACCGGCGCTTTTTGTTTGCTTAAAAAGCGGTCTATTTCTGATATTGGTAGTATGATCTGCCCCATTGTTCTGCTGTTTCACAGTACGATAAAAATTAATCGGAAAATGTGACAAAAGTTTCAACCGCAGATCTTAGCAACTTTTAACCCACATGCGACGTTCATTGTTTCGTGATCATACAGCACTATAAATCACGCATAACCGCGAGCCAGCATGTGTTGAGTATGCATGGTGGCTGATTGTACAAGTTTCTGATTGATAATCGGAAGTGTCCTTGCCCCATGTCTTGCCGACCTTTCGCGCAGGGCACTTACTGTTGAGCATAATTTGTCCACAAATTGTAAGATTCCATGTCAAGTTCTGACGGCCTAAATAAGGAATCATAACAATGTATGCGAACGTTTTTTTTTTCTAATGTGTCTGTTCGCGAACATTGTTCGAAAAAACACCTAGGAATCGGTGTTTAATAAACTTCATTTTTAAAAACGGGGTCTTCTTTGAGCACAACAGATCTATTAATAATTCATGGGATCTGGGGACCACTCACCAATCGCCAACTGAAACAAGTTGCAGCGTGATAGTGCACGTAGAACAAAAAAAAAACGTCAAAGTGAGGCTTCAAACAAAAAATACGCACAATGTTAGGTTACAGCGATTTAGGGAACCTTAATATTTAGTAATTAGAGCAAAAAGACAAATAAAACCGAGATGCGCCTGTTCGAACTGCCTGCACCGCATAATGCTACTGGAAGCGTCGGCTTACTCCACAAAAATGTGAGCAGATCGTGGAGATAGTGCAGTCTGAAAAGAAATTATATGGGAATAACGGCAGACCCACTCTCACGTGTGATGTATGTAAGCGGTAATGCCATTAGACTTCGAGCAATTAGCGACACGTCATAACGCTGAAGACGTTTGATTAGAATCGGTCGTGATCATCCTGAACTTCCGTTGCTTCAGCTATACACTGTCTCATGTAGGGAAGCACTATACAAAGGCACTCGCTTGCCAAGGTCACTCACTAGATTGACGGCATGACAACGACTGTATGACGGCTACGCGGTGACCACGATGCAACGACGAAGCAACGATGTCGGTGGAATAATAATGGCCGTATGATGAAGACTGCACGACAACATTGGCATGGCGACTGTATAACGACAGCTTCAAGATACAGGCGAGGAGACAATGGGATGAAGACGGGTGTATGGTGACAATAGCGTGAAGGTGACGGTATGGTGACCGCGGTATACAGCAGCGCTGTGATAGCGACTGACGATGACGCAATGACGATGATGGCATGAGGATAGCGGTAACATCGCGATTCAAAGACGGCATCATGATTGAAATAGAATGACGACGAAGGAATGACATCGATGGAAAGACAAAGGTGGTATGACCACTATGGTCTGTTTTATTCCCGCTGCTCCCCGAGAGACCTCGTCTCCCTCTAGTCAAGGGCGCAACCACAGCGCCTTTAGCGATGGAGTCGTGCCACTGCACAGTGCGAAGACGACTTGAATGATTACATTAAATACGAGGGCTATTCAGAAAGTCTCCACCCCTATATTTATTAGCCAAAATAAGGTACAGACAGGCAATTACAAATATACGTACTATTCTACGCACCTTACACTATTTTTCCACGTCTCAAACATTAAAACTACGTCTCAAAGATTACCGCGTCTCAAACATTAAAATAAGGTCCTACAAATATAGATAACACTGTCTGAACCTTTTTAATGTCCCCGGCAAAAGTTTCGAATAATCAATTAATGGATGTAACACACTGTATCAAAAGCGAATAATGAAAGGCTAAAATATGATTGCTTAATCGGTAATGCAATGAAAAGCAATCAACCATCCCTATATACCACCTCACACTTCTCAAAGCAAGATTTCTTTCCCCATACGTGGGCTGCGTTTCCCTGTGGATTTCGACGGGCTTTCGTCACTTGCTCCATAAAAACGTATCCCACTTCGTTACTCGTACGCCGTGGACGTGCGAAATGCATTACACCCATTTTCAACAATTGACAACAGCGCCCTACCGTTGAGCTACTGACCTATAAGGCAAGGCAGGTTCGAGAAAGGTCCGCCACTGGGAATGGATATGTTGACTTCGCATTTACAGCGAATAATGAGAGAAAAATTGCGCAACAGACTTTCTGATTCGCACTCGTACATGGAGTAAAGTTGTAACATGAGATACAAGAGGTGAGGAAGGACGATTGCGGGCAGAGGGCTTTCGATGAAATCAGGCTTGAAGCGGCAAGTGTACAGGACAGTGTCCCGACCCTTGACAGAGTTTGTCAACCACATCTCGATGCAACCTATAGACAACAAGGGGCCATGTGTACGGCGGATGAAGGAAACGACGAGGGGAGTCTGCCTGGAGAAAAACGTAGGTAAGGTCGCGAAAGTTGCAGAATATGAAGGGTGTTCAATATTGACGAGTTATAGTCAGTGTTGCACGAATGAGGCAGAACAAATCGGTCAAGCATATATACTACATGTATTGCTGATGGCCAGACGCGATCTTGCGTGTAGGGAAGAAAAATTCTGCATGTCTGCTCAGAGACAACACGAGAGGGGCAGGTGAGCAGGATGTATCTGCAGTAATAGCTGTCCAAAGCCCCAGAAGGTCATGACGGTTACTGTAGCGACCCATTCATCCCGAACTTCTTGAGCTATGAAGGAATTCTCCAGTGAGCGGTGAAACCACTTAAACAGGCCGTCGCTTTTCAGATGGTTGGCCGTGGCCTTGAACTGGCAGATATCTAGGGCTCTATCCTGGATATCCTGTCATGTTCTTCAAGGTGTGACGTTGTCGCAACGCGTACAAAAATTTGGAGGATGCTTAAGCTTTGCCTTAAAGAGTGGAACGCGACAGCACTCAAACATCCCTGAATGCACGCTTCCCGGCTACTGCAGCTTTTGTAACCGTAGTGTTTACCTGGAAACGCTAGCGGCGAATGTTATGATTTGTGTATGCACGAAACTTAAGAGAGGGGCCACCTTGGGTTCCTGCAAGAGTGACAGCTGCTGAAAGCGACCATATCACCGACGTCACTCCGCCAGATTTTTTTTCGTGTAACAGAATTATGTTTTCCAGTGTATTGAAAGTACAGACCGACGCTGTCGATCATGTCTGTAGGTTGCGTGTAAGTCTTAGTCCACAATTTTTCTACATACGTTACGTTGAGAAATTCAATTAGGTCAATAACTTCCTTGCACCACATGGAAGGCCTGCGTGCTTGCCTGTGCGTGCTTCGAAATTATCTTTACCGAGACGACGTCGGACGCACGACGCAATACGGTGGACGCCGGCGCGAGATTTTCTGCGACACGGGGCCCTTCACGCTATCGCGTTGAAAAGGCGCATATGGTCCCGTTTCACTTCAGTAACGCGACACAGACTTGACTTCCTGCCTAAGAAATCAAGCAAAAATAAAGAAGGTATACACGCGGCTAACTTTCTGTAGCTATAAAGGGAAAGCTACGGAGGCAAAGCGATCATAGGCGAACGTGCTTCTGAAATGAGCCTCGCGTTTTCATCCACGTTAGTTTAGGCTGGGGAAGAAAAAAATTGGAGGACGCTTAAGCTTCGCCTTCAAGAGTGGAACGCGACAGCGTTCCCGTCGACCCGCCAAGCGGTGTAAGACAATGGGCTACAGCGCAGCGACTACGCGCCCCGCATCGGACGCGGTGAGCGTCGAGCAACGCAGCGTTCGGCGCGACAACGAAATGTACGCCTGAGCAAGCGACGCACGCCTGAGCCTTAGAAACAGCTCGTATCTAAGGCAACACCGCGTTCACTAGAGGCGCTTTTGTACCGCTTTGAAGCATCGAAACAAAGAAAAAAAAAAAAACTCGTGGCTCAGTGGTAACGTCTCCGTCTCACACTCCGGAGACCCTGGTTCGATTCCCAGCCAGCCCATCTTGGAAGTTGCTTTTTATTTATGAAGTGCCTGCCGTGATTTATCGCTCATGGCCAACGCCGCGGACGCCGACACCGACACCGACGCCGACGACACCGGCTTTTCTGCGACACGAGCTCCTTAACGCTATCGCGTTAAAAACAAACACCTTGTTAGCAAACAGTTAACTAAGAGAGAACACACCGCTTAGTGTAAAGGCTTACTTAATTTGCGACTTTTCCCTTTTGTGTCTGGGGAAACACGATAGCGTCGCACGTGAGAGCTGCGTCGATTCAGCGTCTGTTCCTACAACCAAAATCACTGTCAAACGCTACCGGGCTGCTTGTCGCGGTAACACGTCTGCAGCAGTCAGGCGCCCAAAGTTTTTTTTTCTTAGTCACATAAAGCTGTCCGCGAGTATAGGGTCCTCAATATTTCACGGCGCATGCTCAAAAAAATGTTTTGCGCTCACCTCTACGCTCATTGTGCTCATATTTTGCAGAATGATCGCATTTTCGCGTCGACTTCGTTTACTGTAATATTTGGCACAATTATATGCCAGTCTTTTTTTTTAAGAAAAAGGTGCCAATTTGATGGCGCTTATGGGGATGCGAGCGGCTACCGCGACGGCGCAAGCGCAAACGAGGGTCGCCGCCTGCCGTCAGCTGCAGAAAGAAGCGTTTAAGGGAGGGCAGTAACACGTGGCAGCCCGTCCAGAAACACTGCTTTCTGTAGCTGACGGCAGGCGGCGATACACGTTTATGCTTGCGCCATCGCCGCAGCAGCTCGCATCCGCATAAGCACCATTACATTTGCAATTTTTTCTTAAAAACCAGGCAATTAACTGTGCAAAGTGTTATACTAAAATAAGTAGGCACAAAAATGCGATCGTTCTGCAAAATTTGAGCATGAAGAGCATAGCGGTGAGCGCAAAACCTTTTTTCGAACACGCGCAGAGAAATATTCAGGACCCTGTATGGCTCAAAGCGCAGGATTGTTCCGTCAAGCGCATCTCTCGCTTCCGTCGTTTGCTGCATGCAAGGCGTCTTCTGCTTTACTGGCCAGGATGCGCATCTCCGCGATAACAGAATAACTCGTTGTATGTCAGATCTCGCTAGGAGAGTCGGCAGGCTGAGACGGGCCGCGTAGCGAAAGCACGAAAACGTCAGGAACGGGCGCCGATGTTGCAACACCTGCGACGGCGGGACATTGCCCGGCAACTTCCAAGATTTTGCATTTTGTCAGCAGGCACAGCCAAAGCCGCGAGAGAAATATCTGATGCCGTGTCCACTTCAAGCACTTCCGGAGGTATACCAAAGACATGGGCGGGACCGAACCCTCGTCACATGTATTCAGACAATTTTCTCTGAAGGTATATTCACACCCACCACACGCGGACATCTTAGCAGTGCCGCTAGATGGCACAACATGTACAAAGCAGCAGGGCGTGATAAAAACCAGGCTGCACACAAGCCTTGTACACGACGCGTCTTCGCAGAGGTAACCTATGGTGTGTTGCTACATCCATTTAATTGTAATCCCTTCAATGCTTATATCCACCCTGCAATCAGTTCTGCATATTTTTTTATATATTACTATATTTTTTCTTTGTGAAAACTCCCGACTAACCAGCCGCGTGTTACTCTAGTTTTTATGTGTCGGTGCGAGTTCAACAAGTATTGCCTTTACACTCCTAACCTCGACAAAAGACAGGCATGGTAGCAAGGCTCTTTCCTCTTAATTATTTTCCGAGTTGTGAAAAAAATAAATAAAGCTCAATAAATAAACATAAATAAAACTCAATAAAGGGGTGTGCTTTTGCGAAGTAAATCGATAGATCAGCTGCCACAAACAATCTGATCTGCCGCGTCTTGTAGAACAACAGTGATGCAGCCGTCAGCAGACACTAACAAGCCACCTTTGCATTGTAACAGCAGTGCAAAAGAAGGCTTGATCACTATCTGGCATATTTTACAGTCAAGCTGTATATGCCTAGCCAATTCGTCCGTCCGTTTGTCGCCTGTACGCCAAGAACTGCGACGCAACGCCAAGGGCATGCGCTAAATGAAAAGGAGAAAGAGAGGCGTGGGATAAGCTGCGCCAGTAGTGACGTCGTTGGTCTCCGTTGGAGCTGAGCGCGCGCGCCGCAGTTTCTCCGGCTCCGAAATGGGTAGGTCATGCGTCATACATTCTCCTTAGGAGCCGGCAGCTTTCGATCAGCAACGCCGCGAGCAGAACCGGGGAGGAGCTCATCTACGCCGTGCCGATGCTGCAGCCCAGGAACAAGAACAATCTCATGCAGCCGAGCGCAAACAGCGACTGCGTACCGAAGATCCGGCAGCCTATCAAGCCGTCGTTTAATTAACGGCCAGGTTTAACCCAGTGATAAACACGGGAGACGCACGTTTCCGCTTCGCTGGTTAATCATCTGCACGGAAAGCTTAAGCGGTGATTTTTTTTTTCGATATTCAACGGGGAAGGGGAAGAGTGTGGGCATTTTTACGATTTATTGTGACCCACCTTAAGAGAGCAATGGCGCCCTGTGTAGCAGACTAATTGCGAAACGTTAATAAACCACGGCAGCTCACCGTACAGGACCCTGGTGTCATGCGGTCTTCCAGAATCGTATTCAGGGGCTTTAAGGATTCTTGCGGGGTCATCTGCGTGGCGGTGCCACCCGTCTTCCGCGGAGAAGGTGGCATGTCGTTGCTTAAGTGACCAGTCTTGGCTACCTGCGGTTTCCCAGTAACGGTGGACGCGCCTGGCGAAGCTGACGCCTGTTCAGGCGACACCGTCGCAGGAGAGTCATGGGTCAGCTCCAGCTGGCCAAGCTGGGACTTGGCCTCCAGCGGCTGCGTCAAAGATCAGTGGTTTTAGTGCGAAAGGTGGCCACAGGCGCCTAAGACACCAGCTTTACAGGGGATGACTTAAAGAAAACTGTTCTACATGCTTGTTGCTAGATTATGCTCTTCTTTACGCGTCATGCAATGATTGAACATCACGCAACAGATTCCTAATTTCGGGCAGAAGTCTCTTTATAGACTTATTTCTATGTCCTCATCTAATTTACTGTAGCGCCACGGAGATATAGAACGCGCTCGGGACAAGATATAGCACTGCTTATTTCGTTCTTTTTCGTCAACATGGTGCTTTGCTGTTGTCATAGAAGGTGTAATGGAAGACTGCGGTGCGTTATCTGGCTCAGACAAGATTATTTTCTCCCGAAGCAAGGCCGAGATAAGTGGATGCATGTAATCAGCTTTGGCGAATACTGCATAAGTCATATTGGCGAGATTAATCACGACTTTGCCGTAAAGCAACGTTAAATACTGTCGACAATTTTATCCGAAGAATTTAGGGGGTCAATTGAAAAGCGCAGAAAATAATGAAAGTATCTGCTTTACCTCTTGTGGAGTGGAATCAACCGGCCGCGGATGAAGTAACGACGGTGGCTGGGCGCTTGCCGATTTGTTGTCGAGCGCCACGGTTGTTGGCGGGTTTATTTCTCGTGTGGGTGACTGTTCTGTTGACGAGGCTCTGCCCTTTTGTGATGATGGGTTGTGATCCGCGGCAGCTGGTGGGCTGACGTCGCTGCGACGCCGCCGGCGCGGCTTCTCGTCACCGTGCTTGCGCGACCTCCCCAGTGACGTCCGAGTCGAAGAGGCGACCAGAGTCGTGGGACTAGGAGGCGACACATTGGTTGAAGAATGTCTGGGTGCCGTTCTGTGACGTTGAGCGACCGGCGTGCCGATGGCGACGTCCTGTATGCTGCGCTTGGATGGTTTTTTCTCAGGCTGGGACATCGTAGGCTGTATCGGGAGGTTCTCGTCTACTACGGTGAAGCAGTAGAGGATGACGCCGCCTACAGAGAACCCGCACCTCTTCTTCTTTAGCACGTACCCGTGACACGTGCTTACGGGTGCCACGCGCTGTCCTCGCAGAAGAAGGACAAAGATGCCAGGAACACTGCAGCTTCTCGGCCAGTCCCATGTAGTGGGACAGGGCCTTCATCTAAGGAGCAATCGAGAAAGTTATCGACTTCTTTCTTTTATTTAAGTTAATAATTGTGTATTATTAATGATAATATTGCTTCCATTGTCGCGTGTGGTATAAAAGGTAAAGACAGGGATAAGGTGTACCAAAAAGCCTGGAAAACTTTTCGATAAGAGGACCTATCTTCGTAAAAGTCGGTCTTGTCATCGTCGGCACGATAGTTTAACAGGTCAGTAGGGTGACGCCTTGTGCGGCCGTTGTCAGCGGCAGCTGGCGGGCTGTAAAGGAAGAGCGTGAAAAAAATAAGCGCTGTCGCATGACTCCACTAGACGTAGTTTCTAAGACGAGGGGACAAGAACGGAAGACGGGGAAGGCGGCAGGAAAGCAAGGACAGGAAGGTATTCAGGGAGCGAGAATTTCGCAAGACATGAGCGCACTGAAGAGATACCGTACGTGTTGCAGACGACGAGCCTTTGTTGTTTTTGAAGAGCTGGTCAGTGCGCGTGTAAGAATTCATGTCTTTCGTTACTCATAATATGCATCCATATAAAAGCACCCCTACCGTTCGGTACCGCAAAATAAACTACTTTCTTGTGTTAGAGCATGTATTTCAATCACTGTTGTTGTGCCGTTACAGTATTCTCATGAGATTACGGTGTAACATTTTTCTCACTTCTGGAATATTATTTTTATACCACATCCGTTTCTTTAATGCCAGACAGCTTATTGGGCGAAACGGAACATGTATCGGGCTGCGTGTCGCGTCGACGTTGTGCGATCTATTTCTGTCGGCTATTGACCGTGACTTGAAAGATGCTATGCACACAAGGATTCTTCAAATATTTCGGTGTGTTGATTTTCTTGTGATTTTAGTTCTGAGCCCCCCACATATAAAGACACTAGAATTTGTTTTATCTGTTTTTTGAGAGTGTGGTTAGAGCCCGGATTTTAGGTTCGAACCACCTACCCAAAATGAACTGCAGCTCTCAGATGATAACTTTTTTACAACAGTCAGACGTGCTGGTCGTGCCCGAGGAAAGCTTCTTTTCTTTTGACACTGCACAGTTGAAAAGAGCCAAGGGAGGCATAGCAACAATGCGCTCCAAATCCTCACTGCACAAGCCGTGTGAGCACATCTTGGATGAGAGTTCTGGGCCACAGCTTTCGTGACCGTAGTTGGCTGGCATCCCTTGCTCGGTGGTCACCAATCATTCCAAGAGAAGATGAAGAGATCACATGCAAAGGCCGAATTGCGACAGAGCAAAAGAAAGTCAGATGAAGTACCGTACTTCCACGAGGTCACCCGCAATTTAAAACAAAAACGAAGTGGCGAGTACTTACCATGTACCTGCGGGCGGTATTATCTGCGCCTAATGTGTTGTGCAGGATGTGCACTAGTATTTCTGAGCAAAAGAAGAAGCGACCACGGGAGAAAAGGTACGCCAAGCCCTTTCTGACCTGCGCTGTTGGTGCGGTATACGAAATTCCCCTGAGTTGCGGCATGGTCTACATCGATGAAAATGGCCGATGTAATAATGACCGCTTACGCAAATATGATGCTTCTATAAAGAGTTGATCAGGCTCAGATGTGCCCATCCACTGTGTCTCATGCACGTGTTCACCGTGGTTAGCGGACACTAGATTACTTCGCAAAACCGCGACCAAGTTGTCCGACAATTGATAGAGGCGTTTCATTCAAGAAAGGTGGTGTGGAATGCGTTAGCGTTCATTTGTTGTTACTTTTACTGCAAAGCTGTTTACGGGTACGGTTGCGTGAATTTTTCGTGTCCGACCGTCAAGAATTCTGCGCGAGCAAAAACAGTCAGCATCAACAATGGCTCGTACCACTGTTCGCGCCTTCGTCATCTTCCATAGCCGGCCCCGTTGTCGCTCATCATGCCAGCTTACAAATCGCTGTGCCCGTAAATACAGTTTCCTGCTCCTGCATGCACTGCATGCTCTACGTGCACGCAGGTGCAGCCTATGCATTAATGTGCACTCAGTTTGTAGTAGGTCTGAGAAAACGACTGTGTATGTCCCCACTTTATTTTGTTTAATGCTGTCTTTAAGAGTGTCAGTGTGTCGTCGAGTGCAATACCGTACGACTACATATGTCATCATTCTCTTTCTCAAACTCTATTGCGTTGCATGTTTGCCGCTTGCGCTACCTGTACTTGCGGTCGCAATGTTCACTTATTGTAGCCCTCCCTTTATTTAGGACCAAAATGCTGAGGAAGTCGTACAAAAATGCGGCGCTATCGTTGCATCTATACGCAAGAGCACTGCCGACACGGAAGAAGCGTTGAATGTGACAAGTCTGCATTTGGAATCTCGCCACGCGATGAGGTGGAATTCACAGCTGCGAGTGACAAGAAAGCTCGTTACCATTTTTGGAGTCAGCCAGCCTGACGGAAACTCTGCACGCGTGCAAGAAATTTAAACTGTCTAAACATGAACTGAGGCTGGCGACAGACTTGATTGATTTTGTCTCCTTTGCAGAGGAAGCCACGGAGTTGCTGCAGAAAAGGCACGAGACAGCCGGGCTTTTGCTTCCCGCGTTGCGAAATATCGAAGCTTCCCTTGTGGATACCTGAAGCAAAGGCACACTTCTTTGAAAAGAGGCGGCTAAAGGTCTACAACGTAGCCTCTAGAAGCAGTTCGCAAGCACGTGGACTGACTTTTTTGTGTTCAGCTGCAACAGCCGAGCAGATGCATTCTGCTGTGTTAGGTCAGGACAGCGCCAACACCGTCGCAAATGCAGACTCTGAAGCAGGGGCAAGCAGACCGATGTTTAGAAACATCAGTCAGAATGAAAATGCCTACCAAGACAGTATGTCTGGATTCATTGCAGGGGAAATTTCTGTTTATCTAAAGGAGGAAATTGCGCAGACACGGTAATGCCCGTGACCTATTGGAAAGCGGACCCTAACTGCTTTTCCTTGCTTTCTCGCCCCGCAAGGGCGAGAAAAAACGAATGCGACGTCAGCTGACGTGGAACGCGTGTTTTCTACGGCATCCCTGATAATAACAGCGAAGCGACATCGGCTGTCAAGCACCTCTTTCGAGCAGCTCATGTTTGGGAAGCGCAACACATAGTTAGGTGGAAGGCAATTGTTTTATCTCGCTTGTTTTGTTTTTAGGACAGCTGAAGCAGACGTCATTTATACTTCGGGTTTTCAAAAGGAAATGGTGAAGAGCCTATTTTGCTCACGACATTTTGTTGCAAGCTTTTGATGAATAAAACCAAAATAAAGCATATTTTTGCACTTTGCACTGCTTGCGACGTTTATTCCAGAATTTAAAAATCACGAGGACACGTAAGCAAAAATACGCTGCGTCGTCATTTTAGCATTAACACATTTAAGCTTAAAGAAAAATTGGCAGTGGCTTAGCTCGCCTATGCCAGGATATAAGTAGCGAAAGCTAAGGCATAGCATGGTTAGCGTTGGTTAATCTTGATTGCAAGTCCAGGTTAGTCTGGTTGTCTAGCTATGTTGCGGTGTTTATCCAGTCATTCGGCGCGCTGTTCGTCTGTTTCCTGGGCGATTCCTTTCCTCTTCATCTCGTTCCGATGTCGATTCCAGGCCTCCTCCTGCTTATCAGAATTGTCGCCGTCCATACTGCCGCCTCAACTGTGGTTGCGGCGCACGCGAGCTTTCCTATTTAGCCCTCGGATATGTTATCAGGCATGCGACGCAGCTAGCGGATCGTGCGGAGGCGAGCGCAACGACGAGGAACGCGATGTGACGTCATACCAAACGGCGGGTGCGGAAAGGCGCGGCGCAGCGGCGGAACACCTGTGGCTCGGTGCTACTAGTGGCGCATGCGCAGTAGTGACTAGGGAGCGACAGAGGGAAATATCCGCGGCGAGGCACGCGTTTTAGCGTCATGTGCCTCCTCGGAGCACCGCCACGACAAAATCGCAAGTTCGCGGCCAGTAAAGCTTTCGCTTTATTACAAATAATCACAAGCCATTCAAACGTGCTGAACATGCAAATGTTATATGTAACGGGAGAACTACCGCTATGGGATTTAGTAGGGCGGTTGTACTGCACGAGATCTGTCACCAAGCTACTATCCCTCGACGTTGGTAACGTGTTTTGCTTATTTTTGCAGTTGTTTACGTGTCTGATGACGTCAGCTTGATGGTGCGTTCATCGGTAACTCGATGCAACTACCAAGGTGCCTTTCCTACGTTGTGGAATTACAAGGAAATAATTGAGCTTCCTGGCCATTCCCGGAGTGGGAATGGGATAAGATTTTTTTTTTCATTCTGAGGAATTGAAAGGAATGAAGTTATGGCAAGTTCTAATTCTCCAGTATGGAATTGAAAGGTAATGGGACGCCCATTCCGCAAAACGGTTAGCGAGACAGTTGCGCCACATTTCGCTCTGTTTGCTATGTGCCGCACTAAACAGATTGTCAGCGCCAGCCAATAAATATATTGCCACGTGGTATGGACAACAAGGGGACTGAAGAAGGGGAAGAACGAGGTTCATCTCGGCTTCGCGCGTCGACACCTACGTTTCGTGAAGTGCAAACGCCTGCATCCTCATTCGTCGTGTATACTACAGCAGGGTATACGCGACAATTTGGTGGAGCTTTCTGGGTACGCTCAACTTATGCGGGTTCCCCACTGGGCAGCAAGAACCTCGCCCCACAATTGGAGTGGACGCCAGTTCACCGTACAAGCCGGCGAATCCGAGGCCTCCCCCCAGAATTTGGAAACCTCCAGGAAAAGTGATTACTGCGACCACTGCGACTTCTACGGAAAGGGTGACACCGACTGACCTAATGCTGCTGGACCCCCAAATGCGACGGCTTTTCATGGCGACACATTTGCAGACGGGGAAGACTTGCTGGCGGAGTTCAAATGCGTGGCTGCGTTTAAGAGGAAGCTTTAGCTCGGGGGCTCCTATCTAAATACATGTAAAAGGAGAATTCGTTTTTCTCAGCAACCACCGCACCAAATTTGACGAGGTTTGTTGCATTTACAAGAAAAACTCAAAATCTAGTGACTGTTGGTTTCGAATTTTTGAGTTAGGTCGTGATATTTTTATTAAAAATTGGCAAAAATCGAAAAATTTCAAAAAACGAAACTATCAAGTTTACAACTCTGTAACTCAGCAATGAAAGATGATATCACAATTCTGTGAACTGCATCTAATAGTACATCTAAAGCGGACAAAATTGATATGTTACACATGAATATAAAAAAAATTAATCATAGGAAAATACAACTTTTGCAAAACCGTTGTAACCAACGTAACAAATTCACGTAAGATGTAAAATGACATATTGAATTTGTCCGCTTTGAGAGATCTAATAGATGCCGTTTACAGAACCGCGATATCAGTTCTTGATGCAGAGCTATGAATTTGTAAACTTCGTGCTTCTATTTTTTTTCTAACGGTCAAATATTTGAAAATCGTTTTAACAAAATTCAAGCCCTAAATCGAAATTCGGCTTCCAACAGTCACTAGAATTTAACTTTCTCTTTCAAATGCAACAAATTTCATCAAAATCGGTACATGGGTTATCTCACAAAAACGTTTTTGCGTTTTACATGTATTTGAATAGGCCGCGTCGGAGTTGGGCCCGAGCTAAAGCTTCCTCTTAACGAGTGGGACAACAACGCCAAACTCAGGAACGTCTACTTCAGCCTCCAGGATGGTGCTCGCACTTGGTTTATCAACCGCGAAAGTGCCCTGTCATCCTGCCCTGAGTTCCAGCGCAAGCTACTGGAGACTTACTCCAGCCCCGATCGCCGAGAAAAAGCGGAACGGGCCCTTCAGTCACGCGTTCAAAAGCCCAACGAGAGCGTCACGATGTACGTGGAGGCCATGACGCGTCTCTTTCAGCGTGCCGATCCGAGCATGTCGGAAGAGAAGAAGGTGCGTCATCTGATGAGAGGGGTAAAGGAGCAGCTCTTTGGCGGTCTTGTTCGGAATACGCCCAAGACTGTTGCGGAGTTCCTCGAATATAACCAACCCTTATATATAGCTTCCATTGATTACGAGAAAGCGTTTGATTCAGTCGAAACCTCAGCAGTCATGGAGGCATTACGGAATCAGCGTGTAGACGAGCCATATGTAAAGATACTGGAAGACATCTATAGCGGCTCCACAGCCACCGTAGTCCTCCACAAAGAAAGCAACAAAATCCCAATAAAGGAAGGCGTCAGACAGGGAGATACGATCTCTCCAATGCTATTCACAGCATGTTTACAGGAGGTATTCAGAGGCCTGGAGTGGGAAGAATTGGGGATAAAAGTTGATGGAGAATACCTTAGCAACTTGCGATTCGCTGATGATATTGCCTTGCTTAGTAACTCAGGAGACCAATTGCAATGCATGCTCACTGACCTGGAGAGGCAAAGCAGAAGGGTGGGTCTGAAAATTAATCTGCAGAAAACTAATGTTTAACAGGCTCGGAAGAGAACAGCAGTTTACGATAGGTAGCGAAGCACTGGAAGGGGTAAGGGAATACATCTACTTAGGGCAGGTAGTGACCACGGATCCGGATCATGAGACTGAAATAACCAGAAGAATAAGAATGGGCTGGGGTGCGTTTGGCAGGCATTCTCAAATCATGAACAGCAGGTTGCCACTATCCCTCAAAAGGAAAGTGTATAACAGCTGTGTGTTACCAGTACTCACATATGGGGCAGAAACCTGGAGGCTTACGAAAAGGGTTCTGCTGAAATTGAGGACGACGCAACGAGCTATGGAAAGAAGAATGATGGGTGTGACGTTAAGGGATAAGAAAAGAGCAGATTGGGTGAGGCAACAAACGCGGGTAAACGACATCTTAGTTGAAATCAAGAAAAAGAAATGGGCATGGGCCGGACATGTAATGAGGAGGGAAGATAACCGATGGTCACTAAGGGTTACGGACTGGATTCCAAGGGAAGGGATGCGTAGCAGGGGGCGGCAGAAAGTTAGGTGGGCGGATGACATTAAGACGTTTGCAGGGACAACATGGCCACAATTAGTACATGACCGGGGTAGTTGGAGAAGTATGGGAGAGGCCTTTGCCCTGCAGTGGGCGTAACTAGGCTGATGATGATGATGATGACAGGTGGACTCCGGATTAACTCTGACCACATGCTCTTTAGCGTGCACCCAGTACACTGTGCACGAGCATTTTTGCATTCCTGTTCCATCGGAATGAGTCTGCGCGACCCCGATCGAACCCCCGCCACCTCTTGCTCAGGAGCACGATGCACTTGACAGTTTTCTACCGCTGCGAGTGTTTTCGTTCTGCCTGCAAAACGGCGTCCCGTGCAAGAAGAAAGCCCGAGTGCCTACAAAAAACCCTCTGCGACTTAATTCCCTTGCCTACACCATACCGAGCCCATAGCAGGACGTTGTGGCTTGTCACTTGTTCTCGCCAGAGTGCGCCAGATGTACTATTTTCCCGGACCTTCTACATTTGTCAAGCGCCATATACGTGCAAAGCTGCCCCGAATGCCAACGCAGGAAATCGGCTCCTCTAAACTTCGAGGGTCTACTCCCAGCCATCTCACAAGCTACGGCACTGTTTTTTTTTTCAATTCGGCATCCAATCACGGAACCTAGGTACATATGCACAGCGCTACAGTCTTCGGCAGAATCCCGTGGAATGTCCGCGAGGCTACCAAGTATGCCACGAACTCGGGTCCACTCTCAGTGATTGTCTGAAAACTCCTCAGTCGATACTCTGGTAGCACAAAACGTAACGCCACCTTAGTAAACTGCACTACGAAGCCATTCGCGTTCGTGTTGACGCCGGAGCGTCGACAGCACCACTGAAAAATAGAGCACGCTGCTCGCGTTAAACCATAATTTCATGCGCTAATGTGGTTCCACCCTGACTTCATTTCTGCAGTCTCACTTCAAAGTAAGGTCAACGTTACCCGGGGCTCACTGTATAAGCCTTTTTTTTTTACATTCTAGTTTTACAAGCATAAAAACAAGCTTGCTAGTTTTATTATTAGTGCTAGCATTGTCTTCTGTTAGGAGTTGCTCTTATCACAAGACTCCCACTATAATATGTATACTCTTTTAATTTTTATTAAACGCCGTCTCACTCATTTGTCCTAACCATTCTTCCAGCTCGTAGTGAATTTTGGAAATTTAAACCTTACGAGCGACCACGCTTCAGAAAGCTCCATGATTAACTGCGCTAAGTATTTAAATCACGAAGATTGGTTCTCGACGTATTATGGGGAAAGCAAGCGCAAATCCATTGTTGGAATGCGTGAGCTACTCAGCTTGGTGCCTTAATCGATGTGATTTTAAACCGGTAACTGCGCTGGGTGGAGTGCGAAATTATTACATAACAGACATAGAGCGTTGCAGTTTTGAAGATCATCTTATGTTTACACAATTAATGAATATCATGCAATTTCATCCAGTTAATTATTATTCTACATTTACTGTAAGACATAATACTGATGCGCCAAGTTACTCGCACATGGGAGAATATCACTCTAAAACCTGATGACAGCAGCAAGCGCGGCAACATCGATACCGCTTGTAGCGATGTTGTAGCGATGCAGTGGCAAAATAACATTAATCAAATCATGCCCGCCGAACGGAGACTAGTGCACTCAACAAAACCACGACAAGATATTTGTCAAAAATGTTCAAAATGCAAGATCAGTTCAAACTCAAATTCGAAGTACAGCATGTAGCAGTGCCATATCTATAGAACATTCATCCCACTTCAGTACTTGATGTAAACACTACAGAAGCAATGATTGAAGGGCAAAGAGAAAGTTCCCCCAAAACTCCACAACACGCATAAATTGGTGACTATAGATCTCACTAAGTGCAGTTAGATAAACGAAACGCACGTGAAATAATAGCTAAGCCACCCCACTCTGCAACAGCAATTCTATATGTGTATCGACGTTGATTGAAACTTAAACAGTATGAAAAACGAATGCAAATCAGTGTCATGCCCTTCCTCAAAATTGACAATCATAGATGACATGCGAAAATACTTGGAAGACGAAGCTTTCCTGCGAATAAAAATATAAAAATGTCAGTTCACGTACTAGACTGCGTAGAAAAAAATACGGAAACAAAGTTCGCGACCAGAGACCTAGAATACCAGCCTGGTAGATTTAGGGAGTTCAACTAGAAAGTCCGCTTGAAGTGGCGAATAGCAAGATACCATTATACTAAAAATTTCACCCTCCCGTCTCCCGAACATAGCAGCAGTTATGAAAGCTGATACAGGAAGGATCGGGAGAATTCGGCCACCAAGGGCCGCTCTCACCAAGCTGTCTGCTGATTCACTCGTAACTAATCCTCTTGGAGCAGGCATTGGACAATTACGTGTTCGTGAAATATGAGAGCCACTATTTGCAGTGAAACTTGAACATAAACATAAAGAATCTGTTATTATTGGGGACCAGCTCCACCAGTGGAAAAGCTGGCGATACCGTCCGCGTGACGTGGTACGAAGGATCACGTGGATACAGTGGCCGCGTCGGCTGCTTCGGAAGCGCCGAAGCAGGCTGAAAAGGAAAAAGTTCAATGTCCCACCTACCTGCACTGCTGTTCTGATTACCCGGGAGGTTTTCCTGCTTTGGGTGTCTGCTTGACAACACTTGAAAGCACTATAATTACGTAGTGGCCGCCTTTGAAGGCGTCCAACATGGTAGGCTACTGCTCTATGCCGAAGTGCCGGACGTACGCAACGAAGCCCGGTGTCAGCCTTCGCGCGTACACACAAGATAAGAAGCTGCGTGAAGCTTTGATCGCGATGCTTAGAAGCGGCAAGCAGCAATCGGCTACAACTGGGGTGCGCAGCAAGCTCTTCCGCGAGGAACATTTTGCTACGGCGTCGGGGCTCAGTGAGTAGCAGCAAGTGCGCACTGAGACGCTCGCCCGCGCGCGCTGCCCGGCTGACGTCATAAAGCTCTGGTCTATGAACTTGATGCTAGATACTGGCAAGTTCACTGGAATGGAAAGGGAACGGTACAAAGCACATTTGAAAAAGGCACGTCATATACTCATGTTTGTGTTAGCGCCATACTATGTACTTAATTAAAGAAAAGAAAAAAAAAAGCAGCGGGAAATTGCTCGTTGAGAAAGCCGATAAACATGCATTGCGACGCAACTTGAGAAATAATGATATTGTAACGTCTCAATTAAGAAGAAAAGAAAAAATTTGAATCGTCCCGTCGGCATATGAAAAGTAGCCGTAGGCGTCGAAGTGCCTAGTTATAACGAAATTATTTTTGAGCTGCTCTGATAGCGTCCACGCAACAGTGGTTGATTGTTTACTGTCAAACGCTCATCTGCTGCGGCCTAAAGCTCACGGCACGGCACGAAAACGTGCTCGCAGCGAAAGCGAAACATTGCGCGCAGACATGCATGCATGCAGACGCGCAGTCGGTCATTGCGAACCCGTGCGTTCGTTGCATTGAAGCTTCATTATGTTATGTTCCATTTCGTTATACAGTCAGCCCACTATAAGAACCCATTTCACATAGTTAGCTCTCAGCGAATGCCTACCTTTCATGGAAGAAACCGGTTCTGGCGGCACCATCGCGGCGACCGCGCGCAGTGGGCGTTCACTGGTAAAGAGATATCGTCTGTAAGCCATTATGTGGTTTCTGTTTGTCCAAGATTATTATTTTGACAGTAAAAAACTTTCCTCGTTTCGAGAGTACGTATTGAAAGGTCCAGTAGGGCTCCCGCGTGGTTATTCAGCGTCGACAGCCAAACTTATGAGGAGCGCGCCGCGTTATTCCTCACACTACGCAAGGGAGGCACTTCCGACAGATGGCGACTCCGTAAGTCTTCGCCGCCAATACCCACTTCCACGATTGATGAGTTCAGGTTTCGTAGGGTCGATATAATCGCCAGAAGCTCAGCTAAATATAATAGTATGCAGTCAGGAAGGTTTGAGGAGAAGGACCAGTCAAAAGCGGAAAAGAAAATTCAGTTCCAGATATTTTTCAGTTTCACTGTCGCTATGACGGCGTTTACTTTTAGCTCTAATAAGTGTTATTGTAACAGCCCATTTATTACACTTTAAGGAAGATGTCTTGCGTTGTTTGGATATATATCGTCCAATATATTCAGCAGATTCCCTTTCTCACTGTTAATTGGAAGACTTCACATAACCGTACATGTAAGGGACCAACAAGTTCCTGTACGAGGGCGATCTGAGGAGTGTGTAAACCTGGCCAGGAAGATGAAAAAAATGTAACAGAATGAAAAATGATAATCATTTGTAATTTTATAGGGTAATCATACTTCTTGAATGCTTGGAACGGTAATAACTGAAACCTAAGAGACGGTAAGCGTGCTTCGAGGTGTAGTGCATAGTTTACAACGTACCATGGTAATCGAAAGCGTAGGCGTAAAGCTTCCCGTTCCAGAAAAACAAGTGGGTGTAATGCATATGTCAACTTACCTGTATATAGAAGACATCCAAATTCCAAAATTCCAAAATGGAACAGACAGATATAAATCCAGTTTGGCAAGGGCTGACTGCATCTTTGTCCTCTAATTATTTCACAAGACAAACATTCAGAATCATTTCTATTAATTTAACCATGTTGGAAGTAAGAACAGTTGATCGTAACATCTCTGCAGCTACTCCGTCAGCACCAGGGGCTGAATGTGACAGACATTCTACTGCCTTACCCAGTTCCAACAAAGCGATCTCAGTAGAATCATCTGACCGGATTCGTAACTTCGTAAGTGGAGATAAAAAGAAAGTGAATTTACTCCTTAAACGCCTTGCTATTTCTTCAAACGTTTGCGCTATTTCTCCTCAAGTGAAAATCGTCGAATCAATGTTACTCGGACGCGGAAGTATTTTTGCATTACGCAGAAAATTCAAAAGTGCGCCCTTGTATTTTTTTATAGAATACCGTGAGAGCCACTAAATAAATGCAAGAACAAGCATTTTGTAGCATTAACTAAAACCTTTTAACTTTTACATGCGCCACGAAGATATCTATGCATGTATAGCACTCGGTTAGAAATTATATGCAAATCGTGGCGAAAGCAAATGTGCTTCGTTGTTGAGCGTTATTAGATAGGTTCAAAGCAAGTTTCTTTTTTTGAAGTGTATAGATAATGTATGAATACTGCCTAGGTTGAGGTATTATGAAAGTGTAGTGGAGCATACTATAACAAGTCAACCAAATCGCTACAGAGAGATCATTCGCAAACATAGTAAATAATGATGAATTGATAATAGAAGCTTCGGATACATCGACTTTTTTACTGATTGATCGCTCCGACATAAGCAATGACCACAGACTGCTGTCTTACTGAAATGAAATTCACCAGCGCTTAATGACAGCTACAAAAGCCCAATTAAACTACGAAAAGGATATCAAAAACATCGTAGAAATCCCTGCTGACATAGATAAAAAGCACACCGACAACTTCGTTGAGTTAAAAAATCAAATTTAAAGCACCAGAATATTCCTCAGTAAAAGGTTATGTGTTCGCACTTACAATTTTTATTTTATGTGGAATGACAGATCTAAAAATGATTATTTAGGAGATTCTAATAAGGAGATAATTAGGAGATTCTAATAATAGCACTTCTAATAAGAAATGCTATGTTTCAGTAGAGATTCGAGATGCTGTTTCTGTAGAGATACCGACAGCTATGGAGGCATTGCGTAATCAGGAGTACAGGATGCAGACTGGAATACCTTGGGAAATATCTACAAAGGTTCCACAGCTACCTTGTTCACAAGAGACCAGAAAAAAAACTATCAAGAAAGGGGTCACTCAATGAGACACAATCTCTCCATTGGTATTCATTGCATTCTCAGATGAAGTATTCAAGCTATTAGACTGGGAAGGCTTAGAGTGAGGATCAACAGTGAATATCTCTACAACCTACGATTCGCAGATCACATTGACCTGTACAGCAACACTGCGGGTGAATTGTAACAAATAATTGAGGACCGCAACCGAAAGAGTGCGAACATAAGGCTGAAGATTATAGTGCAGAAGTCAAGGGTAATAGTTCAATAGCATGGAAACAAAAATTCATGATCGCTAGTGAGCGTTTATATCTGGTTTGTGCAGGAACACGTTTATCTAGGTCATTTACTCACAGGGCGCCTTGATCACGAGACGGGAACTTACAGAAGAATGGAAATGGGTTGGAGTGCACATTGCAGGCATTACTGCACTGGGACCTTTCCGCTGACGTTAAAGAGAGAAGCGTCCAACCATTGCAGTTTACCGGTTTCCCAAGAAAACTCGTCGCCATCTAGAGGCGCCACCGCGAAGCCTGCGCGTGGCTTCCGAAATGCATGACGCGCCGATGCGGGCGAACGCTCAGAAACACGTCATGCAGCAACCAGGATCCTCTCTCGCACTCCTTTCTGGACATGCTGCGCCATCTAGGGGCGCTGCCGAGAAGTCCACGATTGGCCTCCGGAACGATAAACGTCGTGCGCCGATGCCTTCGAACGATGAGAATTGTTCCCTCGCTTGGTCGCACACTTAGCGACGCACATTCAGTGGCCCAAGATGGCGAGAGTTAGATTAAAGGGCGGCACATACCCGGCGTATTTATGGCGAAATTCGCTAACTCGTTCGTGTGAGAGGCGTTCATTGAAAGCGGCACACATACCCAGTGCATTTGTGGCGCAGCCTGCGAAAACGTCTTGTTTTTGCCCTTGAGGAGCCCTTGTGGCGTAGGCCTGATTCCACCTAGCACTGGAGAAGGTTAAAGACTTTTTTTCACCATTGTAGAGCGGCACATTCAGAGTGGCACACACCTACTTACTCAAGTTGGCATCAAACACATTCATTCAAAAGTGCCGCATACCCAGAGACACACGCAGGCATCCAAGAGGTTCATCGAAGCCCAGCGCAGACCGAGTGGCAGATACCCAGGGCTCTAAGCGTCGAAACAGTTCATTTAACAGCGGTGCCTACACAGCCCCACACTAGCGGCACATAGTGCACATTGCCACATAGTCAGTGACACAAGCTGGTCAGCCACATAGAGGTACGGCTGGGTTCAAGCAACTAAGTGACACGGTTATTTTCGAACCCTTCTACCTTATCACAGCTGCCCGATGAGCTACCCATTCGACCATGGACTAACCGGTGACCAGGAAGTGTTACGTTTCGCCTACGACGCGCGGTTTAGCCGGCGCGGCTGCAACAAAGCGGCAGACATTTTGGCCCGTTCGGCGTCGCCGCTACGCCTCCCCGCCAAGCGCGTCCAGGCATGTTCCGATGCCACGTGTCTTCATGTGCGTGTGTGAGTGTATGTGCATATTGGTGCCCACGCTTGTCGAAGCGCGGCAGCCGGGGAGAGGAGCTCCCAACAACTGTGAAGCGAGGGGGTCTGACAGGCGCCGACACGACAGTGTGAGCCACCTTCTCCTCCCCATTGTGCCCGACCGGCGGCGACACGACAGTGTGAGCCACCTTCTCCTCCCCATTGTGCCCGACCGGCGGCGACACGACAGTGTGAGCCACCTTCTCCTCCCCATTGTGCCCGACCGGCGGCGACACGACAGTGTGAGCCACCTTCTCCTCCCCATTGTGCCCGACCGGCGGCGACACGACAGTATGCGTCACCTTATCCCATTGTGCCCAAGCGGCACAGTCACGTGCTCGTCTATAGAGGGGTTCCTTCTTGCCCTCAACTGCGAGAGTATAAAAGCAGCTGCCCCCGGACGCCAAAAGAGGGCTCCGATTTCTTCTGTTGAGTAAAGTGCACTCCCGTCTCTCTACTTCGGTCAACCTGACCGCCAACTCTTTGCGATGTTAGAATAAACAAGTTGTTTTGTTGTTACCAGTCGACTCATGCTTTGCCGGGACCTTCGGATGCTTCCAGTTGTACCCCAGGCCGCCAGGCCAACGCTACCCTTGGGGCTTGCGACCCAGGTGCAACAACGGGCGTCAGCGCCGAGTTCCCAACAACTCGCGCCAGCGGTGCGAGTACAACAACTGTCTGCCAGCGGTGAGATCGCGACAACGGAGGCCAGCAGCGAAGATATGCAGTTGACTGTATGCTGAGCAGCTCAACGACGATCCGGGAGCAGTGCAACGAGCCCTGTGTGATGACTGGTTGCCTGCAGCGGAACGACTGCGCTGAACTCTTGGCTGCGAGGTTTGGTGAGTGCGGGACTTTCTTCTTCTGAGCTTTGCCAGGCTTTTGTTAGTGTCAGAAACAGAGCTGGTAATTGTGGTTGTCATTGCTGCCGGGTTAGTTTGCGGCAAGACAATAGTAAGCTGTAGAGAAAGCAGCATTCAGAGCAGCCATGGATTTGAAGTCGTTGCACAAACCGAAATTGCTGGAGCTTGCAAGAGAGTTGGGTCTGGATGTCTCAGACAAACTCAGAAAACCTGAACTGCTAAAGGCTATTCTTGAGTTAGAAGCTGAGGATGACGAGCTGTCGGAATGCCTTGAGACCATTGAGGAGAGGGAGACTGCAAAAAGACAGGAGCGTGAACTTAAAGAACAGAAAGAAAAAGAAGAGCGTGAACGTAAAGAACAGAAAGAGCGAGAGCAACAAGAGCGCGACCGTCAACACGCTTTGGAAATGAAGCGTCTTGAGGTAGAGATGGAACGCGCTCGCAATGGAAGTCAGGCACACGGTGCAGGAGAACGCGTATTGTTCAAAATGACTGACCTGATGCGGCCGTTTAAGCTTGGAGAGGACATTGGTTTGTTCCTGGTTAACTTTGAGCGAACGTGCGAGAAGCAGGGGTTCTCTCGGGAAACGTGGCCACAACGCTTGCTCACTTTGTTGCCCGGCGAGGCGGCCGACGTAGTCGCTCGCTTGGATAGAGAGGAGGCAGAGGATTTCGACAAAGTGAAATCGAGTCTGCTAAAAAAGTACAGGCTGTCAGCGGAGGCGTTCCGTCGGAAGTTTCGGGAAAATGAGAAAGGCAAAAGTGAGTCATATACAGAGTTTGCGTACAGGCTTATGTCAAACATGCAGGAGTGGCTCAAAGAAGAGAAAGCGTTTGGTGACCACGATAAAGTTCTGCAGTGTTTCGGGCTAGAACAGTTTTATAGTCGGTTACCTGAGAACGTGCGGTACTGGGTCTTGGATAGGCCAGACGTTTGTACGGTGGCTAAAGCCGCTGAGCTAGCCGAGGAGTTTGTGACGCGTCGGGCTCGCGGAGCTAAGGACGGTCAAAAGGGTGAATTGGGCTCGAAGTTTGAGAGGCCGAAGTTCACACCCATGAGAGCAAAGGGGAACACACGTAGTGCGGATGCGAGTGAAAGCAGTGCGACCGAACCTAAGGAGACGGCGGCAGCCGAAGCCGAACGCAGAAAGCGGTTCGAGACGAGGCAAGCGCGCATTTGTTATACGTGCCAGAAGCCGGGTCACTTTTCGGCGCAGTGTCCGGAAACAAAACCAAAAGTTGTGTTTTTGTCAATATGCAGCACTGACGAGAACATGAAGCTTCTCGAGCCTTACATGCGAGACCTCCTCGTGAACGGGAAAGAGTGCCGAGTGCTTCGCGATTCCGCAGCTACAATGGATGTAGTTCACCCGTCTTACGTAGAACCCCATATGTTCACGGGCGAGTGCGCATGGATCAAGCAAGCCGTGGAAGCTCATAGCGTGTGTCTGCCGGTAGCAAAAGTGCTTATTGAAGGACCTTTCGGAGCGCTTGAGACGGAGGCCGCAGTGTCATCTATGCTGCCTCCCCAGTACCCGTACCTATTTTCGAACAGGTCCGATCACCTCCTGCGCGAGAAGGGGCTTTTGTTTGGTGAGGCTAGCGTTCAGGCCTTAACCAGGTCGAAGGTTCGGGAGCTCGCTGCAAAGGCGGTAGTTGCGGGGCCGACGTTATCGAACAATGAAAAAGGGTCAGAGGCGCAGCAAGCTGATATTCAGAGCACGCCCGAACTGAATAAACTTGAGTCTGTAGCGTTGAAGGCGCCAGATACTGGAGAGGAAATGCCCGACACGGGAAAGTTAGAAGAGCTATCTACAGATTTGCTCATCGCGCCTACGTCAGACGGACTTGATAGGTTGCTAAAAGTCAGCCGGTCGGCTTTGATAGCCGAGCAAAAGAAGGATGGCAGCCTAGAAAACGTGCGCTGCAATGTCAAGGAAAGTATCGCCAGGAAAAATGCGCGTTTTGTGGAAAGAGGTGGAGTCCTGTACCGGAAGTATCTAGACCGCAGGGGAGTGGAGTTCGATCAGCTGATCGTTCCTCAATGCTATCGTCAGGATCTGTTGCGCTTGTCGCATGGGGGTTCGTGGTCCGGACACCTAGGAGTTAAGAAAACTAAGGACCGTCTCTTGCAAGAGTACTATTGGCCAGGGTGTTTTCGGGACGCAGACCATTTCGTGAGGACATGTGACACCTGTCAGCGGGTGGGCAAACCAGGGGACAAATCGAGGGCGCCGTTGAAGTTGGTACCTATCATTACGGAGCCTTTTAGACGGCTCGTTATTGATACAGTGGGACCTCTGCCGGTAACAGCCACGGGGTACAGACACATTTTGACTGTGATCTGCCCAGCGACAAAGTTCCCTGAAGCAGTGCCGCTTAAAGAACTCAGCTCAGTTGAGATAGTCAATGCACTACTGTCCATATTTGCGCGAGTTGGTTTCCCTGCGGAAATCCAATCAGATCAGGGCACAGTGTTTACTAGCGCTTTGACGACAACTTTTCTCGAAAGGTGTGGGGTAAAGCTGTTACACAGCTCAGTGTACCACCCACAGTCGAATTCCGTTGAGAAGCTCCACTCCGTCATGAAGCGCGTGTTGAGAGCATTGTGTTTTGAACATCAAACTGACTGGGAGCTGTGTCTGCCTGGGGTGATGTTTGCATTAAGGACCGCGCCGCATGCGGCTACGGGGTTTTCGCCAGCTGAGCTGGTGTACGGTCGTTCGCTTCGGTCTCCGCTTCGCATGCTTCGAGAATCGTGGCAAGGCAGGGGCGACGACCCAGTCGTGGTGGAGTACGTGCTTAAGCTCCTCGAACGCTTAAGAAGGGCACAGGAGTTGTCAGGTGAAGCAATGACAAAGGCCCAGCAGAGGGCCAAGGTTTATTATGATCGGACCGCCAGGGCCCGTCGTTTTGAGGTGAGCGATGAGGTCATGATATTGCGCACATCGCTAAACAACAAACTAGACGTGCAGTGGGAGGGCCCAGCACGAATTGTTCAGAAACTGTCGGACGTTAACTACGTGGTGAGTCTGCCAGGAAAGCGGAAAGCACAGCAAGTTTACCACTGTAATCTGCTCAAACCCTATAAACAACGGGAAGCAGTGGTGTGCATGATGGTAAACGTTCCTGAAGAGCTTCCGGTCGAGCTTCCGGGACTAGGCTCAGTGACGAACCGGGAAGACACCGGTCAAGTCATTAGTGACCTTATCAGTAAAGCACCGCTGTCGCCTGAGCAGAAAACCGAACTACACCAGCTCTTACAAGAGTTTCAAGGTCTGTTCTCTGAGAGGCCTGGTAGGACTTCTGTACTTACTCATGATATAGAACTTACCTCCCCAGAGCCAGTACGATCCAAGGCGTATCGGGTGTCACCCCGCCAGAACGATATTATGGAGGCTGAGGTAAAGAAAATGCTACAGCTCGGTGTTATTGAGGCAGGTGAGAGTGATTATACCTCCCCTTTGATTTTAGTTGAGGTACCGGGCAAGGAACCTCGTCCTTGCGTCGACTGCCGCAGGCTTAATTCCATCACTAAGGATCAAATTTATCCGATCCCTAACATCGAGGAGCGCCTTGAGAAAGTTAGTAGCGCTCAGTTTATTTCCACCCTAGATCTTGTCAGGGGTTATTGGCAGGTTCCACTTACAGAAGAGGCTAGTAGGTATGCGGCGTTCATTTCACCAATGGGAACATTCCGTCCTAAAGTGTTGAGTTTTGGTTTGAAGAACGCGCCATACTGTTTTTCAAGCCTCATGGATAAAGTGTTGCGGGGACAGCAAGAATTCGCTTTACCGTATCTAGACGACGTAGCGATATTCTCCACATCCTGGTCTGAGCATATGGCACACTTGCGGGCAGTGCTAACCCGCCTGCGCGAAGCGGGCTTGACAGTCAAGGCTCCTAAGTGCCAGTTAGCACAGGCCGAGGTTGTCTACCTCGGTCACGTGATTGGTCAGGGTCGTCGCCGCCCCTCTGAAATAAAGGTGGCCGCTGTGCGAGACTTCCCGCAACCGCGCACGAAGACCGATATTCGGTCGTTCTTAGGTGTCGCCGGCTACTATCAGAGGCACATCCCCAGGTACTCTGATATCGCGGCTCCCCTGACGGATGCTCTAAGAAAAACAGAGCCTCAAACAGTCGTCTGGGACGAGACAAAGGAAAGAGCTTTTAGCGCCCTAAAGAGTGCCCTAACAAGCCAGCCTGTGCTACGATCGCCAGACTATACAAAAGGGTTCGTTGTTCAGTGCGATGCTAGTGAGCGAGGCATGGGCGTTGTACTGTGCCAACGGGAAAATGGAGAAGTAGAACACCCCGTCCTGTATGCTAGTCGTAAGCTGACCAGTCGTGAGCAGGCGTATAGCGCCACCGAGAAAGAGTGTGCATGTCTCGTGTGGGCCGTTCAGAAATTGTCATGCTATCTAGCCGGCTCGAGGTTTATCATTGAGACGGATCACTGCCCTCTCCAATGGCTGCAGACCATCTCTCCCAAAAATGGCCGCCTCCTGCGCTGGAGCCTCGCTTTGCAACAATATTCCTTTGAGGTGCGTTACAAAAAGGGGAGTCTCAACGGTAACGCCGATGGCTTAAGTCGAAGCCCCTAACGTAGGAATCAGCCTCAAAATTGTTTGTTACTGATGTTTTTCTTCCTGAGGCAGGATTTTTAACATATTGCTTTTGTTTAGTGTTTCAAAGTGATGACATGCTTTCTAGTGTAATTTTCCAATTTGTGGACGCGTTCTAAGTGCTGCTAGACTACTGTAAGGAACTAGGCAGTGGTATAGAAGGGGAAAGAGCCTGGCAGGGCTTAGTGAGGGTTGTGCCGTGCTTGCTGACTGAGCGGTTGAGTTTCAGCGTAGTTCTAACGCTTGCCGGGAACGAGAACAAAAATGTGAACTCTCCCGAAGTCACTTTGCAGTGTCCTGTGCGAACCTGAACGAGAGAACGAGGCCTTCTCTGTGCGCTGCGCTCAAGAAACGTCGAGGGACGCCCGACTTCGGTTATGAGCATCATCGAGCGACATCCCTCCGGACAGCGGATGCAGTCCCCTGTCCATCGGGATCTCCTTCCCCCGGCGGGGCGGTCTGTTACGTTTCGCCTACGACGCGCGGTTTAGCCGGGGCGGCTGCAACAAAGCGGCAGACATTTTGGCCCGTTCGGCGTCGCCGCTACGCCTCCCCGCCAAGCGCGTCCAGGCATGTTCCGATGCCACGTGTCTTCATGTGCGTGTGTGAGTGTATGTGCATATTGGTGCCCACGCTTGTCGAAGCGCGGCAGCCGGGGAGAGGAGCTCCCAACAACTGTGAAGCGAGGGGGTCTGACAGGCGCCGACACGACAGTGTGAGCCACCTTCTCCTCCCCATTGTGCCCGACCGGCGGCGACACGACAGTGTGAGCCACCTTCTCCTCCCCATTGTGCCCGACCGGCGGCGACACGACAGTGTGAGCCACCTTCTCCTCCCCATTGTGCCCGACCGGCGGCGACACGACAGTGTGAGCCACCTTCTCCTCCCCATTGTGCCCGACCGGCGGCGACACGACAGTATGCGTCACCTTATCCCATTGTGCCCAAGCGGCACAGTCACGTGCTCGTCTATAGAGGGGTTCCTTCTTGCCCTCAACTGCGAGAGTATAAAAGCAGCTGCCCCCGGACGCCAAAAGAGGGCTCCGATTTCTTCTGTTGAGTAAAGTGCACTCCCGTCTCTCTACTTCGGTCAACCTGACCGCCAACTCTTTGCGATGTTAGAATAAACAAGTTGTTTTGTTGTTACCAGTCGACTCATGCTTTGCCGGGACCTTCGGATGCTTCCAGTTGTACCCCAGGCCGCCAGGCCAACGCTACCCTTGGGGCTTGCGACCCAGGTGCAACAACGGGCGTCAGCGCCGAGTTCCCAACAACTCGCGCCAGCGGTGCGAGTACAACAGAAGGTGTGAAAACGGTCAGAGACACACATACATAATCCCCGCAGAGTGCGTGAGGTACCATAAGAATGCTAACGCGTTAAAATTGTCCCAAGTTTGCGTGAAATGTCACTGAAGAGCAACACATGCCCATTGACCCATACCCAGTGACCGAAGTTGACGTCAAAGAGATGAATTGAAGAGCACCGCATAACTTCAGTTGGATACCCAGTGACCCAAGCTAGTGTGAAAGAGGTTTCTTTCAGAGCACTCACTCGCAGTTGCACCTACCCCGTGACCAAAGAGAGTTTCATTGAAAAGCACCACATACTCAGGGCTACGTACTCAGTGACCCAAGTTGGTCCCATAGTCGGCTTTAGACCGGATTCACCCAGCACAGCAGCCCAGTGCTTTACCCATCCGACTCAAATTGACGTGAAAGAGGTTAGGCGCGGACAAATACATAGATACGCAGAGATACACCGCACACCATAGTAAGTTTCCAAACAATGGTAATATCCCTGAAGTCAGTCCGAGAGTAAAAGAAAGATATGTTCAGTGTGTGACTGTATCTGCTGGAGTATATTTTAGCACGTGTTATATAGTTGTTACAAAAGGCACTTCGGGAAGAGTTGAAGATAGTGCAGAAGTACTCAACCTTTCCGTCTCCCATAGCCAGTGTATTGTTTTGGGGAGTTAAACCCTATAATTTTATTTTATTTTCATTTTGACTATCTCCAGCAAGAAAAAACACTGAATTCCTGCGCCAAATTTTAAAGACTCTAAGTCAATAATTTACACTGCAGAAATTTGCATGTTAAATCACTGAACAAATCAGAAATAATAAAGGTAGCTTGTTCACTCACCTCTGACGCTCAACTTTGTAATGCAGCTCAAATTTGGCGTATGTTTGGCTCAGTTGTCGGTTCTTATAATAAATACACGTCAAAGGGTCGCCAAAGACATAGGTCATATAACTGGTTGCGTACACATAAACTGGTACATGAGTGTTGAGTAACTGGAAATAATTTGTTACACATAAAGTTCTGTAAAAAATATGTTCATAAATCAGCAATATCCAAAAGGTGACATGGCGATAACAAAATTGAGTTCACGAATAGATAAAAGCCTTCCATGTCGATAAAACTAACTATACTTATTCACCTGAAAAGAAAAACATTTTGTAGCTGCTGTGTTCTCATCAATAAAAATATTTATTAATGATAATTATCGGACTTTTTATCAAATATGTCACTATAATGTCAATGCGAAGTATGTAGCGGTTTATAGAGCGCATAGGAAAACTAAACGTGCAATTCCTCGAATCACGCCACTTTCTGAGCAGGCCTCAACACGTACATTGTGACTCAAATGAACAAGTTGACTGCATGAAGTGGCTGCTGCACCCCCTTTGTGCGATGTTGTGTATTGGTGTGCCCGCTAGTTTTCTGGTAGCAGCAAGGCTCACATCTTGCCCGAATCAGATGCTTCAGAAAGTTGGGGATAAGCAATACGCGAAAGCTAATTTATCAGAAGCAGCGGTACACGCATTTAATTTGCTCCGTCAGGCGAGCCCTAAGCATAACACAAGTGCAATGGCCACTCCTGTAGAGGGCGGCATGTCATACTCATGAGCCAACCTGCCTCTTGTCTGGCATTATTAGTTTGTTGTCAGTAAGTTTGAGAGTATAACTTCTATGGCGTACAAGCAGCGGGGCACGTCAGTTTTTTTACACTCTCAGTCATGACCTGGATAATATTCCGCATATAACGAGCACTTCGTTTTAGCAGAAAAGGCCTCATATAAGCGGTCCTCAATAGCGGCGTTAACCATGACCGATCCTTATGCAGCCCGCTGGGACGCATACAAAAGGTGCGTGCCTGAAAAACCCCACATGTGCAGCACCGGCCGAAATTACAACAAAAATGCTCGCCACAGCATGTCGCGATTCTCACTTTCCCACTGCCGCCACATTCACACTACGGCCGCCACCGCTATCGCTTCCTCTCCCCTCCTTCCCTCTGAGCAGCATTCATAGTCACTGCCGTGGCCACCGGCTGCAACAAGTGTCGTCCTCCCCCTTTCTTTTTTCCGACGTTGCAGCGCACAGAGCAAACACGATAGGGAAATCTGATTGCATTAGAACATAACGCGAGCGGGGAATAAGGAAAACTTCGGCAGAAAAAGGGGAATAGCGAATGCAGTAAGAAACCGCGTCCAGATCTGGTGCGCATTGTTGCCCTTGTGATACAGGTTCTATGCATCTTGTGCAGTGCAGATATTGTCAATAAATTTTTTACGGTTTTAAAGGACAGCGAAATGACGCATGCGCAACACACAGTCGCCACCCAAAAGGAAATAAATTTTGAGGGGCATTAATCCATTCAACGGGTAAATTACTTCCATCAGGCCAGCTTTCAATCAAATAATATTTCTTTTGAAACAACGTTAACGGATAAAACCCTAGGACACCTAAGCACTTCTCATGAGTTGTGAATGAGAAAGCGTTTTTGCCCAATTTAACGCCGCTGAACGGTCCTTGGAGTGTTCGCTGCGAGTAATTGTACCACAGTGGTACGTGCTGCCCGAGCCACCGAACAGAAGCAGCGCGCGGTGTCAACACCACGTGCCATCGACATCCTGCCCGACGAGAGACCGAGCAAGCAGCAGCGCCCACCAGGGCTGCAGGCGCGCGCAGCAGCGAAGCCCAGTGGGTGAGAGAGAGACACAGAGATGCAGACCGCGCGCCGGCTTCCGAGCACTTGACGGCGGAATCCGCACGTCATGCGACTGCCTCGACGACGACAACGCCTCTCACCCCGCGGCGTCGCGTCACCTTATCTGCTCCGTGGAAGCGCGCTGGCGTCGTGGCGATGCCCTCTCCTCTCAGGCAACGCCGTTTCGCCCGCTCCGCTCCGTTGAGGCATGCTCTTGACGTGGTGTCGCAATAATAGGAATTTAGGTGCTGTTTCGCTGCTACAGAGGTCGGTTTTCTTCGCACAATGGGCTATTTGGCGCTTTCTCATCAAACAGTAGCACGTGCAAACTGTTCAAAAATACATAGTTGCAAGTTTTCTGCAACTTAGTTATGTACTATTGGCATCTCAAGACTTAAAATCCAGACTACTCTGGGGAGCCGGGCACCTTGCTGACTTCAAGCGAGAAAGTGCTTCGACTGGGAGAGTGCAGGTGACTAGCACACACAGTGTATCATCATGTTGTTTTCTACGAGTATACGCTTAATGTAGTATTTTGCACAATGGAAAAAGGAATGGCTGTTGGTACATGTTTGCATCTATAATCAAAGAAATGTATGTGGGATGGTACGTATGACGCATCGAATTCCTCCAATGCAGGAAGTTTTTGCACAATTTAGCCTTTTCATTTCAGTACTTCACACAAGCGACAAGTAGCAACCTTGTACACATTTAAAGTGATCTCTGACAGATGATTTCTGTTGATTCGTTGCGTTTAGGGAAAATATGGTGGAAAATATATGCAGATTCAACGCACATGTTGGAATATACGTGAAGCGAAGCATCATTGGAACGACGACTTAGATGTGTTACAAGTAACGACAATTGGTATTGTGGCGCACTAGTAAGTGAAGCATGCGCCCTATACTTCCGGGACAAGCCGCAGCATGACGCTGCATTTCCGTTGGCTTCACCTGCATCTGGCTCGGCGAGCGGCGAAGCGGCATCCAGCAAAACATAGTACAGATCAGTGGGTCAAGCCAACACCACCTAGATAGCACAAGGCCTGTTTACTCCGATCCATGACGTCACGCTACCCGTCCCCCAAATTTGCATTGACAAGGCTGGCGTGATAAAAGTGATGACGTCAAAATCACTGTTGCCTAGTCGGGAGCGTCCCCATTAGATTCTATAGCAGTCGGGCCAGGTAGATGACGTCATAGATCGGAGTGGAAAGGCCTTGTGCTATCTAGGTGGTGTTGGCCAAGCATGAAGGTCAAAATTTTAATGCCATGCAATTTTTGTCGCTTTATGCGTGTTTATGCACTACATCGCGCACAAGGTATGGCGAAAAAAAATTCACCGATGATTACGATACCCACTAACGCGAAATTTGAACGCAGCTGTATACGTGTTTTCATTTCGCGATATGTTGGCTGGCGCCGACAATCTGTCTCGTGCGGCTCGTTGCAAACGGAGCGAAGTGTGGCACGACTGCCTCGCTAATCGAGAGATGGCGAGAGGCAGCGCGTGGGTGACGCGTGGGCGCAGTTCACAGCAGTCGCCGCAGACACATTTCCGCTCACGCAGCTCTTTGTTTCCGCAAAGACGGCGCGCGCTTCTCTGGCGCCATCTCGTAGCCATCGTCTCTGCAAAGCCCGTCTGGCGAGGCACGACGCTTTTCTCTTCACGCTCTCGCCACACCCTCCTCCTCCGCTTTCCGCCTCATGGCTCCGCTGCGCGCTCCACCGCCTCTTTCCTCGTCGCACTCACTTCACTATCGCCGCCTTTCACCTCGCGCTCCGCCCCGCGTTCGCTTTTATCCTTCACTGTGCTCGTTCACTCGGTTACTGAGGGCAACGCCCACACCGACGCTCGCCGCACGAACCGACCTCTAGCTGCGCTCTAGTAGAAAAATTAAATCAGCGGGGCCCAGTGTGAGACGTCTATGTAGCCATGTCACGAGGATGAATGCGACGTATGACGCTTGCCGAAGGAAGAATAACGATGACAGGTACATGCCCAGAGAAGTGCAGTTCAAATCGTGTTCCATTTAAGAATTCTGTACGACTTCTGTCTCACATAGCGCGTACCCATTCTGGAGGATTGACTAAAAGTGAGTAATGACCACACGGTTAATCAAGTAGCAAATAAATAAATAAAATTTGTTGAATATACTGCGCTATTCCATTAGAAAATAGGTGTGCTGTGTGAATACCTATCAGCTGACATTATATGCTCAGGCATACGCTCAGTGTACCACGGCTGTGTCTTACCGGTGCTCACGTACGGGGCAGAAACCTGGAGGCTTACGAAAAGGGTTCTACTTAAATTGAGGACGATGCAACGGGCTATGGAAAGAAGAATGATGGGTGTAACGTTGAAGGATAAGAAAAGAGCAGATTGGTTGCGGGAACAAACGCGAGTAAACGACATTATAGTTGACATCAAGGAAATGAAATGGGGGGGAGGGGCGCATGGGCAGGACATTTAATGAGTAGGGAAGATAACCGATGGTGATTAAGGGTTACGGACTGGATTCCAAGGGAAGGGAAGCGTAGCAGGGGCGGCAGAAAGTTAGGTGGGCGGATGAGATTAAGAAGTTTGCAGGGACAACATGGCCACAATTAGTACATTGCAGGGGTTGTTGGAGAAGTATGGGAGAGGCCTTTGCCCTGCAGTGGGCGTAACCAGGCTGATAATGATGATGATGATGCTCAGGCATTATGGAGCAACTTTTTTTTTTCTCGCAGAGTAGCACGTATACTTCTGCTACATTGTTGGTCACTATAAACGAGTAATATACGCCCGTTTGCTCGAGATAACCTCAAGATATATCCTCCAGGTAAAAACCGGCCCTACAAGAACTCGCCGCTACGCCAAGCCCGGCAATGTATAGGCAAATATAGTTGTGCTTTAAGATATGGGAGTAGTTTTAACTGAAATATGCAAGGAGCTCATTCCTACCAATGTGCATGCAGAAATTAACAGGCACAGACGGACTCTGAATTTAAATCGGTAGCAGTAGTCTGTAGTGATTTTTCATATGCAGAGCATTTAACACAAACAGAGGCAAATACGCACATGAACAACGCAACCAGATGACCCATATAGTGCAAATGCCAATGTGATCCCCGTTATTCAATTTCTTGTTGCAGCACAAATGAAGTGCCCCTTCGCGTCTAATTTCACATGAAACCTTTTTATTTTTTTCTTCCGTTTTTTGCTGTTCTGCTTCGGACATAGTAACTTTAGCATGACGTTCAATGGTTTCTGGTTAGGGCAGAAAGTACGGACAGGTTTTGTCTTCATCCGTTCGCTTCTTCTTGTGTCCGTGTTTTGCTGCGCTATCCAGGTACCATTCCATGACGATTCGAACGTCATGCTGAAGGCACAATGTCTGAACAGGAAACGAAAAGAGAAAAGTTTAAGTTGAACGTGGACGTGAAGAGGCGCTTTATTCGTGCAGCAGTAATAAGCTGAATAACGGCGCTCACATTGGCATTTACGCCTATATGGGTCGTCTGCCGGCCCATATCGCCACCTTCGTAGGTTCAAAGCGTGTTCCACGATAGATGCCACTGCAGGAGGTGATGGCGCCTGATTGGCGCTTGGAGACGGATCGATTGCCGGCCAGGTCTGCTAGGCTATATAATCCCGCTTGTAGCACCATCCTCACCACCACCACCTTGGACCACACGTGCAACCTTGGATACTATACTTATACTATACTATGCGTATACTATACTAGTTATAGTATAGTTCTAGTGTATAGTATAGTTATAGTATACTATACGTCTAGCTGCCCCGATTCTAATATATATGGCCCAAGGAAAACATTCTAATTAAGGAGAAAGTATGCATGCACCGGTATTATCTACTTAAAGCTCTCTCGCAGCAATCGTTGAAAGTACCGATTTCTAAGGTTTGACGTCTCGTAGTTATTGGGCAATCAGCGACACCACACACGGCTCCCTAACTGAGTCTATTAACTGCACGGACATACAGTAAACAGGCTTGTTTACTTTTCGCGTTTTATCAAAATTTGGCACTTATACGACGGAAAAAAAACGAGAGGTGAGCGCTGAGCAGTCGAACACCAGCCGCGGTGCTTGCGCCAAGTGCTAAAACCTACCTAAACAAACACTTCAACGTTTTTCACCCCATTGTGAACAAGGCTTCCGCATGCAAGCCGAAACGTCTTGTCTTTTAATAAGGTTAACTTTGTCGGTGTACGTTTTTATTTGTCGTGTCTCATCCCGACCCGACGGGCTTCCGTCGAACCCTCGATTACATTGTACAACTACACTGCAGCAATAAATCTGACGTTTCCACGACAACGTCAACATATAGATGCAAGACACGCAGCTGTTGCCGAGCGGACATTTACGTAGACAGAAAACCACTTCCAATGAAAAAGAAAAAGTATCTAGTTCATAACGCACGCATCCACGCTGCCCGCAAATTTAAAGGACAAGCTTTACTGTACATGCATGAACCAACTAAATGAGTCGCAGCACAAATACACGTTTGTAGTGCATTGATTAGAGCACTCGTCTGCCGGGCAGCGATCCTGGGTTCCTGTACTGCTATATGTTGTGTCAGTGTGTGTTCTGCGTAAGGCCATGGCGTGAAGATGTGCGCTCGCTTTGGCGCTGCTTTACAGTGTAAAAAAAAAAATAATTCATTGCCGCACATGTTTTTTTTTTTAAACGAAGCTGCTTACACGGGGGGTCCGCATATATTTGGGTCGCATAGCAAGCATCGTTTTTTTGAAGTTTTGTATCACATAAGATGTTGCATTTGAACAGCGGGCCGCTTCGTAAGCGTCGTTTTTATGAACTTTTGTCCCACATAAAAAAAAGTCTGGCTAACAAAACTTCCCGTATAATTGCGGGCCGTATAACTACAGTCCCGTTATACCGGGAGTCGCGTGTACTCGAGCCGCATAGTAAGCCTCCTTATATTTAACTTTTCTTCTAGATAGATGGTGTTGTTATAAGGGGAAATTCACTGAGAGTGTACAGCGATAGCCCTTTGGGTCCAGTCCCAACGCCGTTCTCGTGTTTGCTTAGCTCACCAGTGTCCGTTGGTTACCATTGCTGTAATCTCAAAGACATTTGCGATAAGTCTAAAAACAAACAAAAGCACAGCGCATACTTGTGCCTTCTTAAAGAATCACAGTCTGATTTCTGAGAAGCTGCTTTTTTTTAACAATTGCAGCAAAAAATTTTGATTCATTAAACCGCACTTTTGGAATTCTGTGCGCATATGACTCATTGCATATGACATAAGGGGAAGCCACTCCGAGAAAGCATCTGCATACCGTAGTCTAACGCCACCCCATACATTTATCTTTGCGCTCACATCGCACATTACGCGTGCCCCCTACTTTAACCGAATGCTAACTCTCAGTTCACCGAGGACCGTCGAAATACACTTCGCTCTTCGTATAAGACCTGAAAATAGAGCAAATATCTCCAAATCCAACATATAACCCAGAAAATTAGAACTTTGCTCACGTTACCCCTAACATACTACCAATTTCCTCAAATCTTTGCTCGGTGTTACGTAAAGTTATCCTGGGAAATTGCGAAAGCTTGCAGATAACAACTATTTAACGTTATCCAGCACTAATAAAGGTAACTTACTGCTATGGCTGCATTTCTCCTACAAACTTGAACTTTGGATGCACATCAGCCATTATGTGCGCCATATTTTCGCGAAATTGGAACGTTGTGACACCTATCTAATTTTCCCAGGACAGCTAGTAAATTCTACACAGTTTGTCAAACTTGCTTACGGCGCTCTGGAGTGCTTGCCTAGGTAATTTTCTACAAAAGTCATGATCAACCCTCACGTACTTTGCTTACACATCGCCTATAACCGGTTCCCTATTTCCACCAAATATAAACAAAGTGTCCGATGACTGCGGGTAAAGCTAGTACAGGATTCGTGTTTTGCTTGAAATAAGAAAGATAACAGAGGAATCTGCTGTTATCTGCAATGTTCATAATCAACCTAGAAACTTTAAACTTTAGCATGTATTGCACACAAGGTGCCCCGAATCTTCACCAAACATGAACAAAAGGCCGTGCGAAGCTATACCAGGACACTGGGGAACGGCTGTATACAGAGTTCGAGAACTTGCCAAGGTTTTTTTTTTTCTTTCTTTCTTTTTTTTTTGCGAAGCGCGTAAATAACCGGCGCTCTTGAAACTTTGCCCACACATCAGCGATAAGATTCCTCCTAACCGCTTGAAACATAGATTCTCTAGAACGTTGAGTATTTTTGTGGGGTCATCCGGCAAACTTCGTACACTGATTATAAAACTCGGTTTTAACCTTCTGGAATACTTGCATAAGTAATTTTTAAAAAAAATTCTCTAAACGACCTACACAGCTAAAACTTTGATCATGCATCAACCACAACATCCGCCTAATCCTCATGCAGTTATTCTTGGTGCCACGTCTATTCTTCCAGGACAGTGAGAAAACGAAGCATGTGATTTATATAACGGGTTTAAAGAGAAAGAAAACGTCATCGTGTCGTTTAGTGCTGTTTTCTGCTCGTAATCACGAACAAACCAGCCCAAACGCGTCTGCAGAGCATTTAGTAATTATTTCCCAAAGCCTCTGATTACCATTCATACCCTGATTACCTTGATTACATACTTCAAAATTTTTGATGAAAGTCGCCCATAACATCGCCCCTATTCTCTCTGAATATCAAACTGCTGACCTTTGATTCTCACTGGGCAACGGGGTGACCTTTTAGTAGTTTCATATAACGCCTATAAACAGGCAGAAAGCGGGAGTTCAGCAATATTCGTGTAGCCCCTAATGCTTCCGCACACTTCAGCGGAAGCATTCCCTGCACTCTTCCGACCCTGACTTGTGACTTCGCCTGCCACCTGGACTCTGCCGTCGCGAAACAACTTTACTGTGTAGCGTGTGATCGGGCGACGCATTTACCCATGCCTGTTCATTCCTAATAGGGATGGCCAACAGTGCTGCGTGCAATTTATGCGGCTGCGATGAGACTCTCGTGCACCTCCTGTGTCAATTTCCATCCTTTTGATACTCAACGGACGTACTCTACAAGCTAAACTCATCCTATTAGGTAATAGAGCCCTCTCTGAAGAAGAGATCCTTGGACCATGGCCTATGCATTCTTGCATGCGAAAGGCCACAAAGCCCCTCTGCACTTTGTGAAGGATACTGGATTGTACGACCGCTTGTGACAGCGGAGATTCCGCTGCGACTGGCTCTGTGGATAACTGACTCTATCAATCTTCCTTTCTCTCCTTATCTAATCTTCTCCTTTCCCCTTCCCCAAGTGTAGAGTAGCAAACCGGGCACGTAATTGGTTAACCTCCCTACCTTTCCCTCTTCATATCTCTCTCTCTCTCTCTTTCTCAATCTCTGCCGAAACATGAGCCTTAAGTGAAGCGTTAGCTCGGGGGCTCCTATCTGAACACACGGAAACGGAAAAATCCTTCTTGGCAGCCACTGCACCCGAATTTGATGAGGTTTACTGAATTTAAAAGAAAAAGTTAAAATTTTGACACTGTAGAAAACGGAATTTTCATTTAGGCCGTCAGTTCTTTTAATAAAAATTGTTAAATATCGCCAAAACTAAGAAAGCCGGCAGATCCCACGCCCTGTGGGAATCAATGTTATGCGAAGCAGTGTGCGGGGAACCTACCAAGTTCACGAAACGACCATGAAAGCACCAAGACGTAGGTGGCTGTTTCATCACCTACATGACATTTATGTCATGAACTATAAGTTATGTTCGTCATACGCTCTTGTTATGCTATGCCAATTTTAGTACATATCAAGTTAACGAAACGACCATGAGAACACCAAGAAGTAGGCGGTTATTTCGTGACGTACATGCCACACATGTCATGAAATTCATGTGATGGCCGATCATTCATGCTCGCCATACACTCTTGTGATGCTATGCCAATTTTGGTACATACCAAGACGTAGGCGCCTGTTTCATGACCTACACGACACGCATGTCATGAACTATCATTTATGTTCGTCACAAACATTTGTCATACTATGCCAACTTGGGTACATACCAAGTTAACGAAACTACCATGAGAGCACCAAGACGTAGGCGGCTAGATAGATACTCTCAGAGTGGAAAATGTTCACCAATAAATGCTTCGCATTTAAAAAGAGAGTCACCGGCCTGCACGACACATGCAGCACAGTCACAGCAGCTGGAGGAGCCGCTTCATATGACACCGTCGTAAACTGCTTGAAAACGGTAACAGCAAGTACTGAGTACACGGAAAGTTGTGTTTTGATTTGCGCACATTTATTGAAACACACTCAGGTGCGCCTTATTATCAGAAAAGAAGGCCACGAAGGACATGAAGTGGGGCACTGCGGGTACTTTGTTGTTTATGAAGTTCAGTCAAGACCCGGTGCTTGAAGAGCTGCATTGCGTATTGGATACAAACAACATGCCGAGGTCTTCTTTCGCACACCGTTCGAAGCAGGAGTCGTGGGGATTTTTTTTTTTTTGCATTAATTGGAGATCACCCCTAACGCTTAGAGGCACATCCTGTTTCAGGAACTAAGGTCTGTGTCACTAAGTCCGTAATCATCGCTTGTTCAGCAGCTGACGATACGCCACCGGAGGCCACCACGACACCCTCGTATTTACGCCGTGCGCGCACGTCGGCAAAGTCTACGTCCGGTGCTCCCGCGAGTTCGAATGACTCGACGGAGCACAAGATCGCTGCCTGAACCTGCCACGCGTTCTTCTCTCCAAATTGTCTCTTTTGTTCATAGTCAGCAACACCATGCCCCACTGCTCCGTAACAATATGCGTCTACGTTTGACTATTTGACGTTCGACACCCACTATTTGCATTATACTCGTATTCGACAAATTGGGTATTCGCCCACCTTTGCTTAATATGTTTAATTCAATGCCCCAAACCGACGCAAGGGCTCTTTAACGTTGAATTTGCTTCCACGAGAAGCACGAAATTTTATTCCACATGTGGTATTTAAATTGACGCCTGGACATCTTTTCCAACTGCGCTTTCTACTTGTCTGAGCGAGCGTGACACCCTCCGTGTGTCATTCCCCCCCCCCCCCTCACTCCCGTAAGCATACGTTCCGTTCAGATTTGCAACACAGGTCAGTTGAACTATGCAAATACTTGGATGAGGCTACCTTGAATAGAAGTCAGCTACCGTTTACCACGTCGGAAGGTAAGAGACACCAAAGAAACGCACTTACATCCTGCAGGTCTTTAGAGGCAACATGGTCAGCTTCACTTGCGCCTACGAAAAGCGCCATTACAACAGTCAGTGTAACACGGTACATGTTCGTGGAGTTTGCAGTGGCCAGTGTTTAGATAGAATATGGGTCGCCTGCATACTGAGCTGCTGACAAATGAATATCCGGAAACCGTTCTTTACATTTTTTTTTTCACAATCCAGATACTTCTGTGATAAATGCAGAAACTTCGCTAAAGATCGAGTGCTTTTGGTAGAGTGCGTGAAACCTATTGTCCGATAAACGTAAACTTCAGGCGCAAACATTTAAACGTAAGAGGGCAGTCCAGATTTTTTTTTTAGGGTAGAGTACAAGCAGCGACTAATCCCTGCAATATTAGTTTTTACCTGAAGTTTGGTAAATTTTAAAGAAATGCCTTGTTATTCACAAAGTGAGTGACTTGTTCAAGAGCACGGTTGTAAAATGCTCAAGCACTGCACGTAACTTCTTAAAATGTGAAGCAGTTGCGGGATAATCGCGGAGAAAGTGCGCATTTTTCTTTTTACAGTTTCCAAAATAGGATTACGGAAAGCGTGCAGCAGCTGTTGTTGACGTCATGCCGGTACGAACTTATTCGCCGCGTCGACACATTCTGAATGACATTTGAATGTGTTATATAAACGGCAGAAACGCGGCAACATCTGCAGAAGTATTTGATGCGTCGAAGTTTCACGGTAACATTGCGGAATAACGAAAACGAGAGTGAGAAATTATTTATTGCCCATGAACAAACTTCACTGCCATAGCTGAGAGTCGTTTCGTTTTGTCTGTTTTGAAGCTAAACATCTCCAAAATAAGGAGGCCAACTCTGCCATCTCTCGCCAATACCCATATTCATCCACTGTTGTGACCCTGATGCAAAATAAAGCTGATGCATGGCGCACTGGCGGTACACAGCCAAACTGTACCAACTCAACACGAGCACGTACTAATTAACCAAACGAGGAGAGACGCGAACTCATCCCTCACGGCGCACTCGGATTACTTGTGAGAAGCACCAGTTCGCAGCGTGCACATAACTTCGGGAATTGGTAACGACTTTGTAATAATGGCCTCATAACACTTGTCTCAATTGTATTGGCACGCACGGACCAAAGTGCCAGTCCTACGACGACGGCAGAGCGACGACGGTAATGCAGTGGCGCATGAAACTTCTTGCCTTGATGCGGAATTATCCGGAATTATTCGAAATTATCGGGAATTTATGCCGCACGGAGCCCCTTGCGCGCGTCTGGAGAGCTGACGTTCTGAGCGTTTTAGCTCTGCGCGCAATCACAATTTCGCAAATCTAACATTCGATACCGGATGGACTCGTGATCAACTAAAATTTCCTCCCTACAGTCAAACACCTAACTAGAATAATAAAAAGTTAATTAACAAATTCTTGTTAATTATTCCCTTATATAACACTTGTAAACCGTTTGATGGCGCAGGCCACGGCCCCTGATCACTTAGCACAAGAACAACAATTTTACCTCCGCAAGTCTATTATTTAATATTACTAAAAGTCTTCCTTGAAACACCCTGCACAGTTCCATTATTGCCGCCCCTATGCCTCATGCAAATCACTTGCGTCGGGTCAAGCACAGAAGTAAATCGCATGCCTGAATGACAACGCTTCTTGCTTTAATAAATGTGTCGTTATAACGCTCACTCTCACGGGGAATAAGTTTTCCAGTTGCACGCTTTCCAAATCACGATGCACTCGCTCCGGGTGGACCCGTTTGTGACGTGGCCGTTTTAAGCATGCCTCCCTTTGTAGTAGGTCAAACGTGCTCTAGCTTGCTAAATGGAATAATTATTGGAAACTAAATTGCTTAACTAAATGTTAAGGCGTTCGCTAAAACTAAGGAGTTAACTATCTAACAAAAGGTTAAGAAGTTAACTCTAGCTAAAAGCTGGTGTCTTCAAACTCACTTTAACATTGTAAGTAAACGTTGCGGTGTTACTAGAACTGTGGAATGTGTAGAATACTGTGTTGTTTATAATTACCGCGGCAGAGGCAGTCATCTATAGGTAGAAACTGAAACAGTCGTATTGAGTAATAATGGTGAAATTTAATAAATTAGCAATACCTAGTCTAGTCTAAATGGATATTTTGCTACTCTCTTAATAAAATCAGCATTTAGCGCTTCGGAACTATCTGCCATTCCTTTCCGACTTCAATCAATCAATCAATCAATCAATCAATCAATCAAGTTTTATTTTCGCCGCAGACAGTACATTGTTACTGCGAAAATAGGGGGCCAGAGAAAGAAGCTGCATCTGTGCAGCTTGACTAAGCTCTAGCCACCCGTACAGCAGCAGTGACACGACGATTTGGTATAAGGATTCAGTTATGTAACCATCAGCAAATAAAGAAACGATCAGACAATTCCATCACAAATGGCAATCACAAGAACAATTACACAGCATATATATTTCAATGAACAATTAGAAGTATAAGCAGTTTTAATACAGTCAAACAAACAGGTCAAATAAGCTTCTGTTAGTAAGGGCCAGAACGTCCACATTTTTCCGGTCTAGCTCATTTAGTGTAGTTGCTAAAGTGTAGTCAAGTTTTTCTTTCCCATAATGGGCGCGCGAGAAGGGAACGTAGTATGGCGGTTCATATCGAAAAGGGTAGGAAATTGTACTTTTCCTGAGATTTTATAATTCTTCGAATAGTCCCGCCCTACCTGATGTGGAGTTTTTATAGGTTCTTAATAATTTGTAGTATTTGTATATATTGTGGATTTTTAGAATTTTATGTTTGTGAAAGAGTGGTTCTGTGTGTTCTACGAACGAGGAATTTTCTGTTGATCTAAGTGCTTTTTTTCTGAATAAGGAAGAGTTTCTGCAAGTTTGATGCTGTCATGTTTCCCCATATTAGCATGCAGTAATGTAAGTGAGAGTTAAAGAGTGAAAAATATAACATCTTTTTAATGCTGACTGGAAAAGTGTGACGGCTCTGGCTTAATACACCGGCGGCTCTACTTAATTTTGGTAATAAAGTTTTCACATGTTCATTCCAAGACGTGTTTTCTGCGAAAATGACACCTAGAATTTTAACAAACTTTTCTATTTTAATTTTGAATGGCCCGAGAGCAATATGGCAGTCTATATTTTCTAAGGTACCTGGGCTGCGAAACAACACACGCTTAGTTTTTGACTCATTAAGAATGAGCGTATTGTTCTGGCACCAAATCTGCAAGTTGTGACAGAACGCACTTCCCTTTTGTCTTACAATATCAATGTTCTTTCCCTTTACGAGTACAGAGCAATCATCGGCATACATAACATATCTACAATCCTCATATATTTTTACAATATCATTAATATAGAAAAGAAAGAGAATAGGTCCCAGTATGCTACCCTGTGTAACTCCCAATTCAATAGACCGTAGGTGAGATTTATGCTTATTTAGTTCGACGTATTGATGGCGCGCACTGAAGTAAGATTTAATAAGTTGTAGTGTTGTGCCACGAAACCCATAATGCTCTAACTTATCCAACAATATTGGATGGTTAACTCGATCGAAGGCTTTGCTAAAGTTTAAGATTATACCCAATGTCATTAACTTATTCTCAGAATTGCTTAATATTTCTTCCTTCTGAGCTAGAAGTGCTCTCTCAGTGCAGCGTTCCTTGCTGAAACCAAACTGGTAGTCTCTTAAGACGTTATATTTTCTAGTAAATTTCTCAATATGAGAATTAATCACTTTCTTGAGTCCCTTAAAGAATACAGGCAAGATTGACACCCGGCGGTATTACCTAAACAATTTTTGTCACCATTCTTGTAGATTACTGAAACTCTTGCTACCTGCATGTTGTTTGGAAAATTCCCGTCGACAGAGAAACGTCATATATGTGTGTAAGTGCTGGCGCAATTAAATCTATGACGTATTTGATTGGTTTTATTTCTAGATCATCTACATCACGGCTACGGCTATTTTTAAGCTTCTGATACAATGTTGTTACTTCAGCGATGGATGTTAGCAGTAAGTACATTGTGTGGAATAATCTCTGAATATGATCAGTAGCTTCGTGACAGTATGTACTAGTGCCAATTTCAACAAAGAAATCGTTGAAAAGGTTAGTTAGTTCTTTTCCACCAACTCTTTTGTTATATATAACAAGGTTGTCAATCGTGGCATCTTTAGTGCTCTTATTTAATACCTCGTTAATTTTCCTCCACACTTTGCCGCTATCACGCAAGCAGTTGTGAAATACACGCTTGTAATATTCGCTTTTTGATCTTTCTATATTTTTATTCAACCTATTTCGAAACATTCTAAATTCTCTTAATTTTTCCATCCTACGTGACTTAAAAAAGTTGTCAAAAACTTTGTTTGTCATGCTTTGTCATGCTTAATAAGCTTGATATGTTCATGTGTGATCCATGGTTTACGCAAACTTTTTTGTTTACGGTATGTGCGTAATGCAAAGGACTCGAAATAATGTTTCTTGAAGGTTTTTAAAAATGAGTCATAACACTTGTTGCTGTTTTTAAAAGTCAATGTTTCCTTCCAGTCTGTTTGAGCAATCTTATCCCTAAAATTTTCTAACGTGATATATGATATTTCCCGGTACGTGTGTTCAGGCCACTCCTTTTGCTTCAATGCGCTGTTACGCTGAAGCATACAAAAAGTAGGTAAGTGACCACTGATGTCACTGTTTATGACACCAGAGAAAACGTTATTAGTATTTAAGTTAGTAATGAATAAATCTAGCACAGATGCAGTTGAAAGAATAACGCGTGTTGGCGTTGTCATAACATTATGAAAAACCATTACTCTGCAACACAAACAAAAAGTAATTCGCCCGGCTCGAGACCTTGTGAACATCAATATTCATATCACCGCCTATAGTTAGTAACCATCCATTTTCATTGGCACAAGAAAGTAAAGAATCAAGGAAGTTTAAGAACGTGACCAGATTGCCGCTTGGCGGTCTGTACAGCACAGCGAACACATTCTTATTTTTCTTAATACAAATTATTTCAATATCACTGGTAACGGTGCTAAATTCGTGCAGCATTTCAAAACCTGGTACAGCAACCTCAATGGAGACTCCGACGCCTCTGCAATTTTTCCGATTTAAAAAGAAATGATTGTAACACGGTAAAATAAAGTGATCTGAGTTTTCACCAGGCCAAGTCTCGGTGAACATGACTGCATCAAATCTAACACTGCATGAGTCTAAAAGGGTGATAATTTCGTCAAATTTATACTGAATGGATCTTACGTTTAAATGAAAAAGCTTAAAAAGCTTGTCTGGATTCTGAGATGTGATACCGCGTATGTCCTGAGGTAGCAAACAATCGGTAGCCATGTTTGCATATGCTGGAAAATCGTAGTGCTCGCGCCAAGCATGCGCACTCTTGTCCTGTCGCGGTAATCTTGTCCAGATCGCTCTCGCCTCTTATTGCCACAACGGCTGATGCTTCATCACGACGGACAAAAATGCCACCTTTTTTTACCCAGACGAACTTCCAGCCATTTTCGCGCTTCCGTGCGACTGCCATACCAAGCAATCTCTTCCAATATTGGCACAGGTGTTCATTTACGAATACAGGCAAATTTGCCACTGTTTCGGAAGCTTCCAGTGACAAACCCAGGTTTCTGTTCGTAAGTTTTGTTTTCTTTGCCTTCTCTAAAACTTTGTCTCGCTTTTCGCGCTTTATGAACTGTACAACAATGTTCTTCTTTCTTTTGTCTTTGGTTGCCACCCTGTGAATTACGTCTATATCGCTGGCGGAGACGGGTTCACTGATGGCCGCACCTATTTTAGCGAGGATATCGGTTAAACACATACTCGGAGCTTCCGCCACGCCCTTAATCTCAAGGTTTCGGTTGCGCCAGTACTGTTCTGATTTCACAAGACCGGTTTGACATTCAGCCAGATCCCTCTCCAATGATCGAACTTGCTGCCGGAGCACTTCATTTTCTTTCTTAAGAGAATTATTCTCGGTCAAGATGGCATCAACTCGTTGGTTAGCATCGTCAAGGCTTTTACTTATGAAATTCATGCTTTGCTTCATGTCATCAATATCGGCCCGGAGCCCTCTTTCTTCAGCACGCATGTTTCTTTCAAGAGATTCCTTTAAATTTTTGAATTCATTCCTTAGCTCATCTTTGAATTCTTGTAGCTGTTTTGAAAGATCCCTAGCCATTTCTAATGACTGCAGCAACGAACAAAAGTGTCACACTTTGTGGCAGCGGTGACAGCAAAACTATACTTATTAGACTACTAGAAGTATCTGAAAAGTTCTCTAACCTGCAATGTGCAACAGTCAGGGATTATGCCTTCTGCTCCACCGCTGTCACCGCTGCCAATTGATGCGTCCGCGAAACAGCGGTAGCTTTATAGCCAGGGGGTGGCGTCGTCCAGCCTGCGCAGTCAGGACTCGATGAACGAAGCCTGTGCGCTGCCGCTCTTTGTTGTAGACTTGCGCTGTCTTCTTTTGCAGTCCCACCTGCCCGTCGGATAAAGCTGTCGCAGTGATGCCTTGAAGTAGATGCAAATCTGCAATGTGCAACAGTCGGGGATTATGCCTTCTGCTCCGCCGCTGTCACCGCTGCCAACTGATGCGTCCGCGAAACAGCGGACGCTTCATTCCGGAATCTCTGCCTTTCATTCCATTCCCATTCCATCTGCCAGACTGGTATCATCATTTCATTCCGGGCGTCTGAATATGTGGAATGATTTCAGAATCATTCCAACTACGGGTTTACCACTCCGCAACTCTGGTGTGAACACACCACATGTGTACACTGTTCTCCGGCTAGCAGGCCAAATGCTCTGCGCTAAAGTGACTCATATATGCATAGTCCAAAAATGCACTCTAGGGCCTGTCCACATCACTATCATCCCATCCGTCCATAATTCTATCTGTGATAGCAAGAAAGTGAAAAGGCTTAGTGGTAGAAATTTTGCGTTGCTTTGCCTTAAAATTGGTAGCTAACTTTTAGCAAACTTACGCGAAGCTCGTGGCCCGAGTGCTGCGTATGCTTTGCCCTACCCACTCCAGATAGAAAGTGCTGACACGAGCGGTTTAGAACGTTGTACTTCAAACTTGTGGACGGGGCTCTCACTAAGCCTCCTTTCTACGTAAGAGCCTACGCCTCATAGCTAAATCCAAACGCTTGCCTTGTACGGCCGTAGTTCGGCAATGCCCAAGGGCTAGCATCAAACAACAACATACTTTTATTTTTATTTATTTATTTCAAGTGCCTGCAGCGCACAAAGGCATTATTGCAGGGGGAAATACACAGTGTTACATAAGCTCAACAGCAATGTTTGCTGCAAGCCAGATGCATATGGAATGGAGGCAGCCGACACATTTGCTTGGCCGTACAGTGGAAAAAAAGGTAGGAAATCACAAAGGAGAAAAGCGAAACATTTGCCTGCAATCCCTCCTTCGTCGTCATTGTCAGCTTTCTTCGCCCGGGCCTTGGCGCTCTTATATGATGTTGGCACTCTTCCAACTCTATGGCACACTTAAAGTGGTCAGGCATTTAGAATTGGAAGTCCCAAGTTTTTCCAGTATCTTTCTTTCCCCTCCATCTTTTATCAATTTAACCATCTTTCAATCTTATGATACCGCTTTCTCCCTGAACATATATAACAGAGCCCTTTCGTAATAATTTGGTTCGGGAAGCAAGTGTATATTGAGAATCGGAGACACTCCTCCGAGGGCCGCAACAAATTTACGGGGCCAGGCACGGGATACAAACATGCCGGGTGTTTCAGTAAACACTTTCAAAAATGTTTAAAGGTTGCGTGTGGCAGATGGCGCTATACTAGTCCATGAGCTGGTCTACTCCAAGAGGCGGACATTACTTGCACAAAGAATGGAACTGTGTAATCGACTAATTCGCCAAAATTTACTAATCACCTTATGACCCATCTTGCAAGCTAGAAATTCTAGCCGTGGAGTTCGCAAGGTGGATCCACTTGGAACGAATTCTCAAGGTGACACCAATTTCGATATATTTATTTGCCGCACTTTGCAGAGAAATGCATTTGCGCTCGAGCTACTTTTGCGCTTCAGTGCGTGAATCGACGTTTTCTTAAGAAAGTACCTGGAACGTTAATGTATTTCTCCGCTTTAAATGTTCCTGACGCCGCTTAAATGTTCGTCTTAAAGAACGCCGCGTATACGCTGCCGTCAAGAATTCTACAAGCTCAAATCAGGCCGCACATTGTAGGTTCTGCCACCGCCACCTCCTATTTCAGCAAACCACAGGGCTGTTCAAAAGCGGAAATCAAACAATCCGAGAGATAATCGAGCCTTGTACATTGATTCCGCATCGTGTGTTAGCCAAACGCCTATTTCACTGCATCCAAAAGTAACAGAGTTATTGTATGGCCTGATCTTTCGGCACCCTTGCATATCTGGTACCCACCACGTGATTTAAGTGTTTATGATGATTTGTCAAGGAATATAATGTCAGTTGTCAGTCAGCATTCGTGTACTGTGTTCCTTGTCCCTCCTCCACGTCGCACTGCACAGCACAGCTTGTTGTGTTCTCGTCGTAGTTCCAGTTGTTTAACGCAGATCTTGTTCGTTTCCAGCCAGCTTTCCGGGTCTTCGAGTGACGATGCCGAGTATACTTTGATGCAGAGTACACTGTTTAGTCCAAGATGGGAAGAGCAGGTGTTAATCTCAAATATCCATCTTCTCCAGGCGTTGCACATTAACCTTGACATTAACCTACACACACATTACTTTGTTGAATTATGCAAAGGTCATTTAATGACAAATTTTGACAGCATCTGCTAGATTCTAGTTAAGTGTTTATTGATAAGCAATGGTTACCTACTGCATTTTAAAGGGACCCTGAAACGATTTTGGCGATTGTGTACAAATGTGTTGGGTCGGTAGGGTAGGACTTTCTGATCGTTAACAGATTTAAACGGTCTGCGTAAGGCGTGTAATTTATGATAAGGTTTTAAAATGTGCCTCGCCACCGACAGTGGCGCCGTTCCCCTGCATTTTCAGCTACTCCTTCCCGCTAAGTGAATAATATGCCACACTGGCGAGCAATCCGATTGGCTACCCACGTTACGTCATCGGAAATGCTTGAAACATGCCGCTGCATTACGCTTATATTACAGCGAAGCTGTATACCTCTACGGTCCAAGGAAATTTTCGTGTCGTAAGCAACAAACTCCCCAAATGTAGGCCGATCCCGAAGGTAGTGCAATGCTGACTGGACCCGCGGCGGAGGCGAAGCAGGCGTTAAGCACTCCCCATGCGTGGGCCAATCCCAAAGATTGTGCAATGCTGAATCGCCCCGCGGCGGAGGTGAAGCAGGCGTTAGGCACTCCCCATACTTGGGCCAATCCCGAAGATGGTGCAATGCTGGTCGACCCGCGACGGAGGTGAAGCAGGCGTTAAGCACTCCCCATGCGTGGGCCAACACCAAAGATAGTGCAATGCCGAATCGACCCGCGGCGGAGGTGAAGCAGGCTTTAGGCACTCCCCATACGTGGGCCGATCCCGAAGATAGTGCAATACTGACTCGACCCGCGGCGGAGGTCATCATCATCATCAGTATGCCTACGCCCACTGCAGGGCAAAGGCCTCTCCCATACTTCTACAACTACCCAGGTCACGTGCTAATTGTGGCCATGTTGTCCCTGCAAACTTCTTAATCTCATCCGCCCACCTAACTTTCTGCCGCCCTCTGCTATGCTTCTCTTCCCTTGGAATCCATTCTGTAACTGTTAATGACCATCTGTTATCTTCCCTCCTCATTACGTGTCATGCCCATGCCCCCCCCCATTTTTTCTTCTTGATTTCAACTAAGATATCATTAACTCACGTTTGTTCCCTCACCCAATCTGCTCTTATCCCTTAACGTTACACCCATCATTCTTCTTTCCATAGCTCGTTGCGTCGTCCTCAATTTAAGTAGAACCCTTTTCGTAAGCCTCCATGTTTCTGCCCCGTACGTGAGTACTTGTAAGACAAAGCTGTTATAAACGTTTCTCTTGAGGAATAATGGCAACCTGCTGTTCATGATCTGAGAATGCCTGCCAAACGCGCTCCGGCCCATTCTTATTCTTCTGATTATTTCAGTCTCATGATCCGGATCCGCAGTCACTACCTGCCCTAAGTAGATGTATTCCCTTACCACTTCCAGTGTCTCGCTACCTATCGTAAACTGCTGTTCTCTTCCGAGACTGTTAAACATTACTTTAGTTTTCTGCAGATTAATTTTAGACCCACCTTTCTGCTTTGTCTCTCCAGGTCGTTGAGTATGCATTGCAATTGGTCCCCTGAGTTACCAAGCAAGGCAATATCATCGGCGAATCGCAAGTTACCAAGGTATTCTCCATGAACTGTTTGTTATGCGCATTTGTTCCCAATCCAGGTCTCTGAATACCTCCTGTAAACACGCTGTGAATAGCATTGGAGAGATCGTATCTCCCTGCCTGAAGCCCTTCTTTATGGGGATTTGGTTGATTTCTTAATGGAGGACGACGGTGGCTGTGGAGCCGCTATAGATATCCTTCAGTACATTTACATACGGCTCGTCTACACCCTGATTCCGTAATGCCTGCATGACTGCTGAGGTTTCGACTGAATCAAACACTTTCTCGTAATCAATGAAAGCTATATTCATTGTTGTTATATTCCGCACGTTTCTCTGTCACCTGATTGATAGTGTGAATATGGTCTATTCTTGAGTAGCCTTTACGAAATCCTGCCTGGTCCTTTGGTCGACAGAAGTCTAAGGTGTTCCTTATTCTACTCGCGATTACCTTAGTAAATACTTTGTAGGCAACGGACAGTAAGCTGATCGGTCTATAACTTTTCAAGTCGTTGGCGTCCCCTTTCTTATGGATTAAGGTTATTTTGGTGTTCTTCCAAGATTCCCGTACGCTCGAGGTCAAGAGGTATTGTGGAGGTAAAGCAGGCTTAAGCACTCTCCATATGTGGGCCGATCACGAAGATGGTGCAATGCTCGGCCGACCCGCGGCAGAGGTGCAGTTCGCCATTATGGGCCCACATATGCAGCTTCGCTGGTCATCCTTCTTCACAGAGTGGAAGGGCACTGAGATTTTTTAATGGCATATACATGAACGGTAATTTGTGTACCCTTAAAAATAAATACACCAACCAGCGGTTCACTTCCGCCTAAGGATTCGGATGGTCTACTACAGCTCTGGTAATGGCAGCTGATGTGACTTGGATGGTTTCTCACATGAAAATGGAAGCAGTGATGTCTTCTTTGGTGGCCGGAACGTGAATGGTACCAGCCTCTTGCACTGCAGGTGTGTGCAAGGAATGAGCTGCAGAGACTACTCGTTGTAGAAGATGCGAACGCTTCACGTCAATGTCAACACCAACCTCCTTGGTCAACACATTGATCACCCGCAGCTTTGAAAAGAAAGGGCCCTGCTAGCGATAATCGCAGGTTCCGCATTAGTCAAAGAGGCAAGTTTTGTATATAACTCAGCCTGAATTATAGCAGAATATTCTAAAAAGCCCAGATCCGAAAAAAATCGTTGTGGAGGCAAAGGAATGTGCTTTACACGGTCTCATAACGACCGTCAGAAAGCTGTCATATCTATGACTTTGGTGCAGTGGTGCCGTTAGAAAGTACAATCAGATCGTGAGGTAAGTCAGTTAGATTCCTCAATAGAAGATAGCGAATAGTGTATGGTGTTGTCTTTAGATAAATTAGTGTTCTCTGTAGGATGTTTCAAATGAAGACAGCGTCCCGACAGTCTACAAAACTGATTTATCCAGATTGCAAAGTTGCCAAAGTAATTCTGCTACTTAAAAATTAGGGTGATGGATACTCGATAGATAACATTAGGCCTATTTCTCTTACTTAAAATCTTGTAAAGTTAATCGAGAGAGTATTGTATGGTTATATAGAAAGGTGGATAGGCGACAACCAAATATTAGGTGACTCTCGAATAGGATTCAGGCCTGGGTGCTCAACTTGGTGTGCTCATACTGACTTGGAGAGTCTAATTCAACTCCCTCGCCGCAAAAATCAGCACGCGGCCTCAGTGACATTAGACAAAGCGAAGGCGTATGACAATGTCGAGCACACCATCTTGATCGACAGACTTGAAAGTGTGAATCTTCCACAATATATAATTGCATGGATTCGTAATTTCCTCAGCGGACGTACATTTTATTGCTATCAAAACGGTGTTCCTTCTCAATGTTACAAACAGACAAGGGTGTTCGTGAAGTCCCAGTGATCTCCCCCATTTTATTTAATATTTTACTAAGTCATATTCCTACAAGCCGTGATGTGCATGTATACGTACACGCGGATGATATTGCATTTTTTTTCGCTGTCAAGCGATATACATAGCCTTTATAAAGCATTGCAGTCGTATTTGAACCAGATTGAAATGCGGCTTAAGGGAATACAAATGTCGCTAAATGTCAACAAAAGTGCCATCACCCTTAAAGGGACACTAAAGGTTACCGGAAAGTCAAGTTAAAGTGATAAAGCAATGCTCTAGAACGTCTAAGGCGTCAATATAATCGCAAACAGAGCTTTAGTAACCGAGAAATTGAGGTAAATGCATGACACGATTTGAGACCCCCCAGCAACATTCCGGTACTAGCCCGATGACGAAAGCACTCCTCATCATAATTTATGTCACTAGTACTCAACTACTTGCATTAAAAAGATAATTTCGTTAGATTATAAGACGGAAGAAAATGCTACTTGTCTACTTCTATTGGATTCTAAGAAAAAATAACATTTTGACGTTAACCTTGAATAGTATGGGTGATCGAAAGGTTTCGTTTTCGCTCGACTCTGCGCGCTCGACTTCGCGCGGCGCGCGCTTTGGAGTTTCAGTTGTTTCTTTATCGCGTCGTGCTGCGGTGGTCCTGCTGGCTCGCGAAACTAGCATTTGGAACAAGCAGCGAGAATGCCACGTCCACGTGATGTCCTGGGATGCTCGAACGGTCCGCGGAATTTGGCCAAGGGCAGTTGCAGCGGCGAATCCAATGTTATTTACCACTGTGTGCCAACGACTGAACCTCTCCGTTCGAAGTGGTTAAGTGCCGTACCTCTGCCACAGCGCGCTGACAAAGAGCCGAGAAATCACGTAGTGTGCTCGCTGCACTTTCCTGCAGAGATTACGAGTTCAACGCCGACTTACGGAAGTCGCGTGAAGTGCCTTTCAAAGCAGGCCGTCGTCGTAGTAGTACGCAACGACGCCGGCAGCGTGAGCCCTCAACAGCAGGTCACGTTCATCAGTGCTTAGATCGCTGAACTCGAGCCCAGCGTCGCAAGCTAATGTGTCGTTGTCAGAGTCATCCATTGCGACGAGCGTCGAAGTTAGCGTCATAAAATAAAGAACTAGCTTATCGTCGTGCGCTTTCCCTTCCGCTAGCCACCACAGTTCCGCTTACGCGCTACTGTCGGCTCTGTCTTGGCTCTGTTTCTGGCCGCGCGTTTGCGTTTTGTGCAGAAAAGCCGTAGCGCCGTCTGCGGGAGTCGTTTTACTCACCGACGGCGCAACGTCACTATGAGACCATGACGTCAATACTCCTCGATCGGAGGGCGGGTGATTTGAACGGCGCTAGAGGTACGCGGACGCTTCAGAACGCAATTTCTCTTAAAATAAGTCTCTTCTTCGCACGAAACAAGCGTTTCAAGGCTTCTGGGATTGTATTTCAACAGTCCACGTTGACTTAATATTAACCTTTAGTGTCCCTTTAACGTTTTCCGTACGGATAACAATGACGTATGATCAGGAGGTAATTTCACAGGTACAATCATTAAAGTATCTTGGAATGATTTATACAGAAAAGTTTAATTGGCGGACCACGCATAGAATACATCGCATCTTAAGGAGAACGGGCTGTTGGTTTATTACGAAGAGTCAGCAACAGTCATTTTGGAATGCGCCGGGAGACTCTGCTGCTGATTTATTCTATGTATGTCCGCCCCATTGTAGAGCTTGGTTGCGTATTATTTTCTGGAGATCCTGCTTATAAATTACGCCCTCACCTCCCTCTCCCTCTTTTAGAACGCGAATCATTACGTCTGTGTCTTGGCCTCCCAAAATTTATAGCGAATAATATTCTTTATCATGAATCTCGCCTGCCTTCTCTTCAAACTCGATTTCGGATACTGACAGTCCAGACATTACTGAATATCTATGCTTCTCCCCGAAGACGCTCCTCATATATGTGTTCATTCGAGAGCCGACTGCGTTCTGTGCGAATCAATCGTCTCGACTGCATCGTCCCCAGGCAATTTTGGCGCAGCTGCTATTAGAACCATTGCAAGTATCAATCCGTGATGTGATTTTTCCAAATTTACCTACTGCGACAGTAAGCGTTGAATTCGTTAGCATATTTCCTAATAATGCCTGAACTGAATATTTCCTGAACAACGCCTGAAAAAGTTCAAGGTCAAGAAACCTATTAGATACCTGAAAAGTTTACTAGATGCCCACCTTGAGAACCTCGCTATAGATACAGTAATAGCCACAGATGCTTCTGTCAGTGAAGAGAAGGCAGGAGTGGGCATTTTCTCGCCGTCATTAAATTGGTCTTCCTTCGACTGCCTGACTTTACACCAATATTTCAGGCAGAGTTATTGGCTATCATTTTAGCCCTTATTCAGCCGTAATCATAACCGACTCCTTATCTGTTTGTTCTGCTCTAACAGTGCCAAATTCATCTACTAATCTCCGAGGATTTTATTCATCTACCCCCAAACATTTACGCCTCATCCATTTGGTGTGAGTACCGGGACACATGGGACTCACTTTAAATGAGTCAGCAGACGCACTAGCGGCGGCATCTCTAAGAGGGCCTGTACTGAGGATCCTGAAACCTTCGGCATACATCACGGCTGCAAGATTTAGAAAATTTTGTGTTCAAGAAGAACACGATAAATCATGTGTATTAAATAACACGGATTTCCAGCACCTTAGATTTCCTTGGCACAGCAGGTAGTGTTCAACAAGAAAATTTTGAAGTCTCATTCACGAGAATGTGTTGCCGAATACCAATGCTTAATTTTTATTTCCACAGGTCTGGTTTGGTAACTTCCCCTCATTGTTTTTATTGTAACGAACCTGAAACTATGGAAAATTTCTTTATAGAGCGTCGTACGTTTGACGTACACAGAAAACGACTTCTAGAAGGGTCCCTTCGCCAACTTGGATTGGGCATTACGCTCCCTGTGATACTCGCTCTTGGGGCGTCGGCACTAGGACACTGCCATAGGAACGTATTTGATGCCATATTTAATTTTGTAACTGAAGCAAAAAACTACCATGTTAATTTCATTATTTTGCTTTCCTCAATGAGAACACAAAAAAATATTAACTTCAAATTTTAAAATAATATACAGCCGGAAAATTGATAATAACGATTAGTATTCATTTAATGTCACTTCTAAATTACAAAATTCTATTTAAGGATTCTTCACTACTGCCGCCAGATTCATGGCCGATCCTCCGTAGTGGGTTGAGCCATATCCGTAGGCACCAAACCAATCCAAGGTCGACCTGAGCGGCCGCACTGTCGGCCGCTCCCGAGATCGCGCTGCACCATGGCTGGGTGGCCTAAATAAACCGTGGCTACGGCGGCTACCTCTTCACGCCGCCTCCCACAACCTCGAAGAATAGTTCACTGAAGTGACGCACTTATATGAGTACTTACGCGACCCCACGGTAGGAGACAGTTCTATTTCACAGCTCGAGTCTCTTCGCACCACCAAGAGACTGGCGTCTCTCGGATGAGCCATGCGACAAGCGTATTCAGTTAAACACATCAGGGAGATATATTTGTTCTGCGCATAATAAGTTGCACAAATACACATCAACGAAAAAAAAAGCCATGTGACGCCTTGCGAAAGCTTTAATCATCATCATCATTTACTGACTGTTTAGGGTAGACTGTTTAGGGTCAGAGGCCTCGTCAGACTCCATCAGCCTTTAGCTTCTGTCCCTGCATCAGGCTCTGTTTTCGTCTGGTGCTGAAATGAAATAAATAAATAAATAAATAAATCATCATCATCATCAGCCTGTTTTATGTCCACTGCAGTACGAAGGCCTCTACCTGCGATCTCCAATTACGCCTGTCCTGCGCCAACCGATTCCAACGAGCGCCCGCGAATTTCCTCATTTAATCGCTCCACCTAGTCTTCTGTCGTCCTCGATTGCGTTTCCCTTCTCTTAGTACCCATTCCGTAAACCTAATGGTCCAAGGGGTATCTAATCTGCGCATTACATGACCTGCCCAGCTCCATTCTTTTGTCTTGATGTCAATTACAATATCGTCTTACCCGTTTGCTCTCTGATCAAAAGCGCTCTCTTTCTGTATTTTAATGTTATGCCTAGCAATCTTCGTTCCATCACTCATTGCGCGGTCCTTAACTTGTTCTGCAGCTTCTTTGTCAGTCTCCAAGTCTCTGCCCCATATGTCATCACTGGTAAAATGCACTGATTGTACACTTTCCTTTTCTGTGATAATGGTAAGCTTCCAATCAGGAGCTGGCAATGTCTGCCGTATGCGATCCAACCCATTTTTATTCTTCTTTTAATTTCATTCACATGATCGGCTCGCAAAAGCTTTCATACACAAACAAAGAATCAAGAATCCTTTTCCTGACGAAAGGTCAGTTGAGAGGATGACATAACAAACATATAAAGATTGCACAATATATATATATACCAATTTCTGAAAACAACTTATGACTAGAATTACTAGCACAATGCAATGGGACTCCATATTGCAATAGTTTAATTACTTGTCAAAGGAAATGTAGTAGCCACGCGCAAAAGTTCGCTGCTGAGCGCAACGTAACGGGATAGCTTCTCGTTTTTTTTTTTCTTTGTAAATATTGGCTGAGTTGGGGGTGCGGCCCTTACATGGACTTACACGACAAGAATCTTGCTTCGTGTAATTGCCTTACACTTCTCTATCACTAATACTGCCTCGCCTTTCCGGCGAAACTGAAACTTTTTTTTTTAGAGCGCAGACGCCCGTTCCTGCGGCGAGCATCGGTGTCCAACCTCGTAACCGAGCGAACGAGCACAGAGAAAGATGACAGCGAACGCGGAGCGCAGCGGGGGGATGAAAAGAAAACGCGGCGAGAGGGATCAAAGCGCGAGGAGGAAATCGGAGGAGGAGGGTATGGCGAAAACGTGCATGGGAAGCGTAGTGCCACGCACGAGTGCCTTTGCTGCGACGAGGGCTACCAGGTGGTGCCAGAGTAGCACGCGCCGTCAGTCTGCAAGCAAAGCGTTGCATGAGCGGAGGTTGCCTGCGGCGGCTGCTATACATCGTGCCCAGGCATCGCCCACGCGTTTTCTCTCGCCATCTCCCGATTAGCGAGGCAGTCGCGCTACACTTAGCTCCATTTGCAACGTGCCGCCCGAGATAGATCGTCCGCACCAGTCAATATACCGAAAATTGAAAGCGTGTGTACAGCTGCGCTCCAATTATGGTGGCGTTGAGCGAAGCGGGGAAGGAAGAAATAGGCTGGGTTAGTGTTGAGGTATCTCTACAGGAAAAACATTGATTCACAGTTCAGGAGAGAGAGAAGTTTAATGATGCGAAGTGCAGGGAGGTCGGCCTGAGGTATATTCCTCTAGCCAGCTACTCGGCGTTGGGGAAGGGGGAAGAGGGAAGAAAGAGGGAAGAAAGAGGCACATGATGGGTGACGATGACGAGAGGAGGAGGATGTAACATATGGCAAGCAATTTGGCATGCTCCAAGCCTACAGTCCCCCGGCCCGTATTTTTTAAAAAGTTCAGTAACGCCTGGGTGGCCTTGAAACTCGATTGAGCGTCTGGCCAAGGGCCTAAAATAACGTCCTCCGACAACGGCGGGCTGTAGAGACGCATAAGGTCATTGTTCAACTTTTGACGCTCTTACACGTACTTAGTGCAGTCACAAAGCACATGACCTATAATTTCATTCACATTGCGCAACACACAGTCTGGAGACTCGGTGCATCGCATGAGGTGCAAGTATCCGCGCGTAAACGCTATCCCCCCTTAGTCTGTGCAGAAAACTGACACAGCTACGTTGAATTTTCGGTGGTATCCTAAATTTCACGGTAGGGTCCAATCTCTGGAGTCGTCTGTGGCAATTATTCGGATTTCCCCAGTACTTTTCTGTCGATTTTCGGATGACACTGGAGAGGAGGCAGTTGGCGTCTGCTCTTGAAAAAGGAATTGCAAGCAGTGACTCTAGTTCTTCGAGTGCTTTCTTCACTTCGGCATCGGCCAATTCGTTGTTGTGTATACCACAGTGACTGGGAATCCACTGAAATGTGATGTGATGGCCGTTTTCTTACGCTAAAGTGTAGAGCTCGGCAGTTTGAAGAGTCAACACTCTGTAAGCGCTTTCTTTCAACACCACTCTAAGTAGTTGCAGAGCCGATTTTGCGTCGATGAAGACTGTCCATACTTGAGGAGGCTGTCGCGAAATATATTGAACGGCCTCTCTGATTGCCTCTAGTTCCGTAGATGTTGTAGTCGTTTTGTTACACAGAAGAAATTATCGAATGACTTGATGCGCAGGCACGACGAAAGCCGCACCAGACGCATACGACGATACCGATCCGTCTGTATACACATTCACCGAGGAGTCATATTCTTTCGACATATATTAAAGTGTTAAATCTCTGAGGCCGACAGTAGGTATCCGCGAATTTTATAGAAATTCCGGGAATAGATAGACGTACTCGTATTTTGGACATTACCCATGGGGGCATACGTGGAAGGTCAGCAGGGGAAAAGTATGATGGTATGGCAGATTCTTGGAAATTAATGGCTCTTGAAAAAGTAAGAGTCCGGCCGTATGTCGGGAAGTGTCAATAAGGGATGGCGTCCATGACGGCACAGCAGTCGCAGGAATACTCGAAGAGGTTCGCATCGTAGATAGACAGGTAAAGGGGTGACGCGAGCCTCCTCAATTGTTCCGTGGGTTGAGGTGCAACGTGGAACACCGAGACGTGTTTTCAGCATCTGTGCCTGGGCACTTTCCAGCGTACGCAAACATTACCGACTCATACTTGATAAAACTGGCAGGCTATACGGAATGTAGCCGACGTAGAGAGCCTGGTACAGCCGGAGTAGCGAATGCTCAGATGGACCCCACTTCATACCGGCCAGAAAGCGAAAAATTTGAGCAAGCGCAGTTCATTTTTGCTTTAACATTGCTACATGCTTCGACCATAATACACCGCGGTCAATGACAATGCCGAGGTATGTGTGGTGGGTCACATATGGGATGACATTGCTATTGATGATAATTGGATACCAACACGTACGCTTCCGTGTGAACGCTATCACAGCGCACTTAACTGGGCCCAGTTGCAGTCCTTGGCACTGCAGGTACTCAGACGTTAAAGAGACAGCTCGCTGCAATCTTGCACGAATCTGCGGTTGCGTGACTGCGGACGCCCATATGCATATGTCGTCTGCGTAGGCACTGATGCGTACTGTATCAGGAATTATTTCTGCAAGGCCAATAAGGGCAGCATTGGAAAGAGTCAGGCTGAGCATTCCTACTTGAGGTACTCCACGGACAACAACGTGTCTTCTCGTTTCGCCATCATTTGTGGACATGGAGACTGGGCGACCATCTAGGTCATTTTCAATCCACATGTAGAGACGGCCGCCGATTCCCAAATAACTGAGGGCATCAAGAATAGCTTCATGCAGTGCATTGTCATAGGCTTCTTTTATGCCTAAGAAAACTGCTCCTACAAGTCCGTGTCGCCTTCTTTCGTGCTCGATCGTGGACACGAGATCAATGACCCCATTGATTGCAGACCGTCCACGTCTAAATCCGGTCATCATTTCAGGATAAAGTTCATTCTTTTCCATGAACCATTATAATCTAGTGAGCACCATCCCTTCCATCACCTCACCGACGCAGCTAGCTATATAAAGCTGAATTAAGACGGCAAGCTGGGCGAGTTGGTGATTGAACATGTTCCTATGGGTGGGCAGCGCAACCAGGACGAAGGACGAGAGGAATTACACAACGCTAGTTGTTAGTCTGCGCTCGCGTTGTGTACTTCCTCTCTTCCTTCGTCCGGGTTGCGCTGCCCACCCATAGGAACATAGCTAAAGCTACTGTCCGGTAAGATGATATCTCGTAAGGCGATTTTCCTGGCTTTAGGAGGGCCACCAAACGACTGGTTTTCTACTGCTTCGGGACTGTACTGGATGACCACGTGGCGTTATAGTACGACCGCGGAACTTCCCGACCTTCCACACCAAGATAGCACAGAGCAGTATATGAAATACCGTCAGGTCCAGGTTCAGAAGATCGTCTCGAAGCAGCAAGTGGAGCGTACAATTCCGGCATCGTGAAAGTAAGGTCAAGACGAGCATCTTTAGGAGGTGGCACGGGTCGATCCAATGCTGGACATGTTGAAATATCGGTGCGGATGACTCTCTTACAGAAGTCTTCGGCAACCTGCACTTCCGTCAGAGATTGGTGAAGTTCTAGAGCACGGAAAGGGTGTCTTTGCTGAGGAGAGGCACGAAGGCTTCGTACTATCTGCCAGATCCTAGAAAGTGGCTTTCGAGGATCCAGAGACGAACAGAAGGTTCTCCACAGCTGTTTTCCTTTTTTCTTGAAGGTGACGCCGTATTTTTCGTTGAGCTCGTCGACATAACAAAGGTCTAAGGACGATTGAGTTCGTCTAACTTTCCTTTCCGCTCTACGACGGATCGCACGCAGCCGTTCATATTCAGTATCAATCGACATTCTGGATGGAGATGCACTGATAAACTTAGTTGTCTTCTGCACTGATGATACAAAAATGTCTCCGCATACTCTTCGACACATGTAGAGAATGTGGACCAATCAGTGCAGCGTACAGCAGATGTAGTTGATTGCACAAACTTCATCTGCACATATGTTGGTACATGATCGCTCCCATGCGTTTCTATGTCCAAGCACCAGCTGACTGAGGGCAGGAGGCTCTGAGATACAATAGTGAGGTCTAGGCAACTTCCGTAGGTAGTGCCGCGGATGCAAATTGGGGGACCATCGTTGATGACAGTCAGACCTTCAGTGTCTAAAACTGTTGCTTTCGCTCGTTGTAGGTGAGGAACCTGCGTGTGACCCTGTGAGACGCCCGTCAGTCGCTGCTAAAATCGGCTGATTGCGCAAGCACCGGCCGACTGCCACCCATCGAGCACAAAAGCTGCTGCCTCGTGTCCTGGAATCATATCACCTTGCGTCGTGGGAGCCATCGTCGTGCAATCGCGCTCAGGTGATACCGGCACGCACCGCAGCGCCCTCAAGCCAAGTATAAGAAGCCTCAGCGACAAACGTCAAACGGGATTTGCAGCCAGTTTCACAGCGCTGAAACTGTTGCTTTCGCTCGTTGTAGGTGAGGAACCTGCGTGTGACCCTGTGAGACGCCCGTCAGTCGCTGCTAAAATCGGCTGATTGCGCAAGCACCGGCCCACTGCCACCCATCGAGCACAAAAGCTGCTGCCTCGTGTCCTGGAATCATATCACCTTGCGTCGTGGGAGCCATCGTCGTGCAATCCCGCGCAGGTGATACCGGCACGCACCGCAGCGCCCTCAAGCCAACTATAAGAAGCCTCAGCGACAAACGTCAAACGGGATTTGCAGCCAGTTTCACAGCGCTAAAACTGTTGCTTTCGCTCGTTGTAGGTGAGTCTGCGGCGCTTTGGCGCATTTCGTGATCCCTCTTTGGCTGCAAACCCCAATTGAAGTTGTGTAAAATTTTTTGAACAGAGATTAGCATTGATCTATGTACCTACCGCGCCAGGATCGGCTGTTTCGTCGCGCTTAGTAGAGTCACTAAATCGTACTCACCCGTGTGGCTACGGCCAGCATCGGTGTGTCGGACATCGAAGGCTGGGGTACAATTGTTCGTAGTTTTGTTCTGTGTCGCGCACCTGATCATCTGTGCAGGGGACGTCGAAACAAACCCAGGTCCTGACAAGGTAGATCAAATTATGAATTTTCTCAAAGAACTTTCTGCGGCTAATGAAAAATCTCAGAAAGACATGTGCGTCAAACTCAAGGACATCCAGTCGAATATTACAGATGTCAAAAGACGGTTGTCACAAATTGAACAGCGCCTAGAAACAGTTGACAGCGTTCACAAAGATGTATCCACAGTGGGGCTGCTTGTGCAGGAAACTCGGGATCAGGTTCGAACCATTGAACTTAAACAAATTGAACAAGCCAATCTTGCCGTGTATGATCTGAACAACCGAATGCGGCGGAACAACCTTATATTCAAGGGCATTCCCGAGGAAAGAACTGAGAAGTGGAATGACACGGAAAAATTAATTACAGAGTTTATAACGAATACATTCGACATTCAGCCTAGTGGTATTGAAAGGGCTCACAGACTGGGATAGGAAAAGTCGGGATATAATCGCCCCATAATAGTTAAGTTTTTGAACTTTAAGGATAAAAACAATATCCTAAGGAATGCATTCAAGCTTAAAGACGTTGCATCTGCTCGAGTATGGGTAGAAGAAGACTTTTCACCGCGCTTGCGGCAGATCAGAAATAAACTCCGCGATTTTGCTCGGACTAACCGCCAACCCAACGAAAAATTCAAGCTAGTTTTTGATAAAGTAATTCTTGCCAATACGCACTATATGTTTGATTTCTCGACCAATAAGGTGGTAGTTCTCCCAGACCACCAGACACGTAGAACAAACGAATGAACCTGAAAGAACCCATCCGAATAACGCCTTGTCAATCATAGTATCAAATTTCCGAAGTCTGTTAAACAAACAAGATCATCTGCAAGCCTTTATTGAATGCTGTTCCGCGGACATAGTCCTTGGTACCGAAACTTGGCTTTGCTCTGATGTAGCTGACAGCGAACTATTGCTTTCGAATAGTTTTTCCTTGTTTGGAAAAGACAGAAGCACATCTCGAGGCGGTGGCGTCATAATAGCTGTAAATAAGAAGTTCAGTGCGCATCTTGTCGACACTTTTTTCGTCCTGGAAATATTGTGGATCGCACTCCGCTTATCGCCGTCTGTAACTTGCGTTATCGGGGTTTGCTATCGGCCACCCAGTTCTTCAGCTGACTTTGTTGAATGCCTTCATGATTCTTTAAGCATTATTCAAAGCAACTATCCGTCATCGGAAATAATACTTGCAGGTGACTTTAACTATCCCGGAATTGACTGGCCGACATGCAAACCTGTCGAGGGCGCAAGAAGGCATGAATGTAGGCAGTTTCTTGATGTTCTTCCTTTGTTTAATTTGAGCCAAATGGTATCATGCCCCACACGTGGTGATTCAGTTCTAGATCTTGTACTGACTACAGATCCACAAAGTATGTATGTACGCGTTCTTGACTGCATGAGTGACCACAATGTTATCCACTGCGAGTACACCATAAAATACGAAAAACCTCGTAATGCAAAGAAAACCATATACGATTACAACAGAGGGGATGTACGCGGACTAAATAACGACCGACTAACATTTTCTACGCAGTTTTTATTGACCTTTTCCGAGCGTGATACAAACGAAAATTGGCAGATCTTTCAAAGGACGCTCACTGAATTGAAGGAAAGATATATTCCAAGAATTACTATCAAATCTTCAAACAAAAACACGTGGTTTACAACACATGTCAAGCGGTGCATTAATAAGAAGAAAAGAATGTATTCAAGGGCAAAGCTTTCGACCTCTGCCCACGACTGGGAACGCTATCTCGAACAGGCGAGACTTTGCAAAGCAGAAATTGAAGCAGCGAAGGAAAAATACAACTACGACTTATCACAAATGTTAAAAAACAACTGTAAAAAATTTTGGGCAGTAGTAAATCCGAAACCATCGTCATCCTCCCTTGTGTCGATAACGAAAGATGGTGAACCTCTTCTGCAGTCCGATGTTGCGGAAGAATTAAACACTTTTTTCTGTTCGGTTTTAACATCGGAAGAACCAGTGCCACCAGATCTGAACTTTATCAGCTTAAATACTTTAATGAATGACCTCATAATCACTCGCGAAGGTGTAGAAGCTGCTATAGATCGTCTACCAGTCAATTCGGCACCCGGACCAGATGACATTTGCGCAAAATTGCTAAAACTTACAAAACCAGCTATATCACGTATCTTGGTTACTATATTTCAACAGTCAGTTAATACAGGATGCGTGCCTGACGCCTGGAGGTGTGCACGCGTGATCCCCATTTTTAAATCTGGTGATCCCTCCTTAGTCTCAAACTACAGGCCCATATCATTAACAAGCATCTGTTGTAAATTACTAGAGCACATCATATCATCCAACGTCATGAAATTTCTATCAGATCACAATTTCTTCGCTAGCAATCAGCATGGTTTCCTTCGTGGTCGTTCCTGTGAAACCCAACTATTCGAATTGGTAACTGACCTCCACGAAGCCCTTCATGGTGGACTGAAAATAGATGCTATATTTATTGATTTTGCAAAAGCATTTGACAAAGTTCCGCACATCCGCTTATTAATGAAGCTTACGAATCTTAACAAAAACAGTAGGATTACAAATTGGATAGCTAATTTTTTAACCAACCGAAGTCAATCAGTCTACGTGAATGGGTACTCATCTTCACTTTCGCATGTAAAATCCGGTGTACCGCAGGGTTCGGTCCTGGGTCCAATGATATTTCTGATCTATATTAACGACATAGGAAACACTTTATCTTCTACCATTAGGTTATTCGCAGACGACTGTATCATCTACAGACAAATTAGTAACGCGGAAGACAAGAACTCATTACAGGTAGACCTCGACAAACTCGCATTTTGGTGTTGCCAGTGGCAAATGGAAATTAACGTTTCTAAAACTAAGGCCATGACGTTCACGAGAACACATAATCCAGAATTAAGCTATTACACGATTCAGAGAATCCTTGTTGAGAAAGTATCCACATTTAAATATCTCGGAGTTCATTTATCCTCTGATTTATCTTGGAACGAGCACATTAATACCATAACCAGTAAGGCATCCATAACACTCGGCTTCATTAAACGCAACTTATACTTGGCGAACTCTGCTACTAAGTTATTGGCATACACTACGCTTGTTCGTTCAAAGGTAGAGTACGCATCCATTATTTGGAATCCGCATCAGACCTATCTGATCGATCAGCTCGAAGCATTACAAAATAAAGCAGCAAGATATATCACAAAAAAATACTCGCGAAACTACAGTGTTACGGACATCAAGGAATCTATTTCATTGCCCTCTCTTCAAAACCGCCGACTAATAACATTGTTATCACATTTTCACGCGCTTTATCATAGTAGATCCCCGTTCCGCGAATCTTACATCAATGCAGCTTATACTATTTTTCAGCGTTTTGATCACCCATTTAAAGTGCAACCCCTTTTTGCCCGCACTAATCTGTACCATCATTCGCCATTACTTTTGGCAATATATCATTGGAATAGACTACCGAGGGACATTGTATCTGCCATTAACCATGATGTTTTTGTTAACAAGTTGAAGGTTTTCCTAAATGTGTGATTATCTCTGTTGAGTGCCTACTTGCGTATGTTATTCTTTCTGTATATAATTATGTCACTGTCACTGTATCTTACCAATGTTGTTTTTCTACACGTTTCTAATTGTAACTGGCTCCCCCCCCCCCCTATGTAATGCCCGAATGGGCCCTTAGGGTATATGAATAAATAAAATAAAATGAATCTATGGAGTCCATCAAGTTCATACCCCGAAAGTTCACTGCGGCCCTTCCCCAGTAACGATGAGCACTGACGTCTCCAATTACAACATGAGGGCCTGGGGAAACTTGTAACACAGTGGATCAGTCGCAGAAGTCAAGTCTTTGTCTAGGAGGTATGTAGGCGGCGGGCGTCAATGATCGGAAACAAATGTAGTTTATGTTTTAGTGTCACACACACATATTCATTGCTGCCATGTCTCCACATGGCAGCAATCGTGTGCCGAACAAACGTCATGTCACTGCGTATACACATTAACACTTTGCTCTTGTGTCCATCTTCACGTGACCAGAGCTTAATGTATCCGGAAAGGCGAAATTCCGACGTGAGATTTAGCTCGCATATCACGATTACTGGGAAGCAGTATTTGAAAACCCGTTGCCTAAAATCAGACATGCGGCCGCATAGACCTTCTGCATTTCATTGCATTATAACAAAATGATGCATCTTCTGTTGCAATGTCCAGTGTTTTATCGTGAGAGCCATGATTTCCACCCTTATTTTAGAGCCGCTAGTAGCGGCTCCATAGCATCTAACGCATTCACGACAGACAGTGCAGTTGGCGTTGCCAATGCGGAGAGCAATATACGCATAGTGTTTACTAGCTGTTTAAGCATGTCTATCACCTTTTCATTTCCAAGCCTTTCATTAACCTCCCGACTCTTGGAGAGCACCGAGGGAGTATTTCCACCTGAAGCCCTTTGTGGTAGCGAAGGCCACTCTACAGCCAAAGACATTGGACGCACGTTGGACGCTTCATTCCTTGATGGGCGATGTTATGATTGGGAGTTCAATCCCATCGCTCGTGATCCGTTGTCAAGATTGGAGTCGGGCATGAATTAGAAGGTAGCTGGCCCATGCCGTCGACCAACTTATCCACGCTGAGGACTTTGATGAAGGGAAGGACTGTTTCTCATCGAGAACGAGGAATATGGGTTTATTTACAGTATCTATATCAGTCTAACATGACTGCTTGAGAAAGTACATCAGTCTAACATGACTGCTTGAGAGAGGGTGTCTCCAGCAGCCGCACAACAGCAGTTTATAAACACTCGGTCCTCCCCCGATACCCAGGGTGGCGGAAACGTTCGTTCAGTCATCGTAAACATGCCGCTTATCCCCGGGACGGCTTACACACACGCACACACACACACAGGTGCATGGTCCGGAGCCGACGTCAAAGGGGCTTCGTAGAACTCGGAGTCGACCCGCGCAGTGCGCCCGGGTAGCCTTTGTCTTGCGTCTTAGTCGGCGCGTGGGAAGGGGTGTCCGACGACGTTCCCGTGGCAACTCCCCACTCATAGCAGATCAGGTCCGCGTTGGGGATTTCGGTAACAACAGTTGGCCCGCCGAACTCATTCAGTCACAACGGCGACGAGGCTAGAGCGTAACGGTGGCGGTTTCAGCACAAAGCCTGCTTCGTCAAACGCATCCTAGCTGAAGCGACGGAGAGTGGAGGACGCGCGTATTGTTCCCGACACAAAGTCGACTTAGTCACGCCGTGGCTAGAGGTTGGCGGCGGCGCTCCGGGAAAGTTGCGGCCACTGTTGCAACTGGCCGGCAAAACTTGCACTGCAGCTGGCCGTTCTTAACAGCGCGGAGGTACTGGGGGAGGCTCATCGTGTGTGCCGGCCTTGCTCTCTCTGTGCACGTTTTGCATCCAAGTACTCAAACGAAGTGCCTCTTTCCCCCGGGACTTGCTCTGGGAGCGGCGACGCCTTTGCCCTATCTTGCGGACGGAATCGGGAGCCTCCTTGTGCGTGGAGTTCTCTCTCACCATTTTTCTCAGAATTTATCTCTCCTCTGCCATTTTGGGGCAGTCCTTGGATGTCCATTCATGGGCTCCGGAGCAATTTGCACATTTCATGGCATCAGTCTCACAGGAGTCTGATGAGCACCTGATGATGATACCTGATGAGCACCATCACATCTTCGGCATATGACTTAGGATTCTTACACACAGCACTTACGTGGCCCAATTTGAAACACTTGTGACACTGTAAAGGTCGTGGCACGTATGGACGCACTGAGTGCCTCACATAACCTACTTTGATCGATGCTGGCAAAGAGTCTGACTCGAAGACCAACTTGATGCACCGGGAGCGGCCGAATAGGTGAATGTCGAGGATTCGCACTGTCGACGATAGAAGAGGTCGCAGGTCTTCATCCTTGATGTCAGTGTCCACATCTGATACACCATTGCAGGTATCGTTGCTGTACGCTAGGAATGAGCTAACTGGGATGTTGCCAACCACTTGAATGGCTTTCAAAGCTTCTAATACTGCCCGAGAACTCACGTCCACCATCAGAATGTTCTTCCGAGCATTAATGTGAATCACTCTCACATGTCCTGAGGCTATTCGATTGAAGTATTTGGTCAGCGATTGCCTATTCAACGAATTCAAATTCGTTCCTGCCGTAATTGGGGCGTAGCCCACGGAGAAGACCCGTTCGTCACATCTGTTTTTATGAGTAGAATCACTGCCTGCTGCTTGCGCTTCAAGTGGCACGATTGCACTAGCGTATAATCGCTGTCCGATTCCATCTCTGCCGCTGTTTAGCTGTCAGATGAATCGGGAAGCCTATAGTCGGTGATGTCGTGCTTTCCCACAGACAGGGCTACCACCGTGGCACTCGCCTTGTCAGGAGGGCGCGGAGGTCCTCCGTCCCCAATTTTGGAGGACGATGTCTTCAGGGAAGCTCCTGATATCCAGAAGTCGCACAACTTTGAAGAACCACAGAACAAGGACTATCGTTCCGCACTTCTTCGTCTTCCTCGTCCCACAGTGGAGGTAAAGAGCTAGGAAGCTTACCAGCAAGTATGCAGCCTGTAGGGTAGGTAACACAGCAACAAAGAACGTCAAACGGGAAGTCAGAGGGGCTGAAATAATCTCATAGGTGGCGGCAATGGAAAAGAAACCTGCCATGAGTAACTACTTAAGAGGAAAAAACGAAATCAGGAAAGAAACAATTTATGATAACTCAAAGGGAAACTCATTACTTTTCAAAGCGAGATCAGGATGCCTTAGAACACGCAACTATAAAGCAAGATATACGAAGGAAGCAGCATGTGCTTGCTGCGGTAAAGCTAGGGAAACGATGGAGCATGTTTTATTACAATGTGAAGATATTTGCCCAGCAGTGGATTTAGGCACCACTGGCCTCCTTGAATCTCTTGGGGGGGAAAGTAAACATGTCCGGGTCTACTCGCGCTTTCCAGGTACGCTAGCGCCGCCACGCGAATTTTTCCGGATACCGGGAAGAGGTGATGGAGTTCCCGCTCACGCGGTTCCTGCAGCTGTGTTGGCGTTTTGGTACTCTTGGATATGAAAAAAAAAGAAACAGTCGACGAGCAAAGAGCAACCGCATGTGCAATGTGCCACAATGCACAAATCGTGCAATATTAAGAAAAGTAAGTGAGCGAAGAAATAGTCGTATGTAGCAAGCATTTGAACAAAGACAACTTCTTTTTGGGCCACCTTGGTGAGTGTAATTGACGGTTGCTCAATGGATGGATACAAATTGTGCGTCCGGCAAGGTTTAACGCGACCCGGGCTCACGTCTCCCACGGGGGAACGTCAAGGCCCTGCCATCAACGCGGCCTCATGTGCTTGCTGGGCTGCCCACGTCTGGATTCCGAGGTCTGAGCTGCGCAAAGCGGCGACCCACCTCGAAGACAGTCTCCGGAGCCACTGCCATCCTTCCAATAACTAATTGCACTCCCACAGCATGTGTTTGAGTGTTGCTGGTCCTTCCTGGCACAATTTGCAAGTGTCGTCCTGATACTTATCTGGGAAGATACATTTCAGACGGAATGGATTAGGGAAGGTGTTGGTCTGCAGTTGTCTCCAGGCAACGGCCTGCCTTCTGTTCAGTTTGGGACTCAGCGATGGGTATATCCTTCTGGAGTTTAGATATGCACTGGTTATGCCGTTGTATCTGGTGAGCCTGTCCCGTTCTGCGTGAGGAGTGTTCGCTATCGTGCAAGACGCGTTGCCCTGTTCGCCGCAGCGGGTCATGTCTCGCGCCGTCCGGTGCGCCGTCTCGTTTAGATTCGGGAGCGCGTCACCTTCCGTGGTGACGTGCGCGGGGAACCATATTGTAACGATTGTGAAGAAGAAGACGCGCCTCGCGGTACAGACACATCGCCAACGCGCGGCTCGGCCCCGCTCGCGCTGTTGATTACTGTCGCCTTTTTTGGACAGTGCTTCGGGCTGTCTCGCCGTTCCCGGTCGCCGCGCTTTTGCCTTAGGAGCCGCCAATAAACCTCTTCTCAATTGGTGGAGGTGCTGGGACTCAAACCCCGTCGCTTGTAACCCTGGAGCTGCGATCAAGAACGCTATCGCCCGCCATGACCGACAGCTCATCCCAAACGGCGCCGACGCCACAGTCCGTCACTTGCACCGGCGTTGCACGACAACGCGACCCCAAGATCTTCAGCGGTGCAGACGACGAAGACGTAGAAGACTGGTTGGCGTCATATGAACGGGTGAGCGCGCACAACAAGTGGGATGATCCAGTGAAGTTAACCCACGTCATCTTTTATCTGGCTGGTGTTGCCCAACTCTGGTTTCACAACCACGAAAGTGACTTACCCACATGGTCAATCTTCAAGACAACCTTTACAGAAGTGTTCGGCCGACCCGCTGTTCGCAAACTGCGCGCTGAACAACGTTTGCGCGCCCGAGCACAGCAGACGGCAGAAACATTCACGAGCTACATTGAAGACGTCGTGGACCTGTGTAAACGAGTCAACGCGGCAATGCCCGAAGCTGAGCGAATTCACCATATCCTGAAGGGCTTCGATGACGGCGCTTTCCAGATGCTTCTCGCCAGGAATCCGCGCACTGTGTCCGAAGTCGTCAGCCTATGCCAAAGTTATGAGTTACGGAAGCAACGCGCTTCGACTCGGCGTGCTCTGGGCAGCGACGACTTGGTGGCAAGCCTTGACAGCATGTACGACCCATGCTCATTACTTCAGCGGGTCAAGGACTTCGTGCGTGAGGAAGTCGCCCGCCAACTTTCTTTAGTCCCCTTCACTCAGGAGCCCACCTCCCGTCTTCCAAACACGCTCCGCACTCTCATCTCCGAAGAGGTCGCTCAAGTTGTCCCTTCCGCACATCATCAGCCGCCTGCAGCCACGAATCTCAACTCTGCTCTGGCAGTGCAGCCTGTCGCGACTCCTCCCACCTATGCGCAGCCAGTCCTGCCTGTGGCTGCGCCTCTTACGTACGCGCAGGCAGTACGCAGGCCTCCGCCTGCGTCTTTCGCGACCCATTCCCAACCGGTGCCACCGGAAGCCCATGCTGCATCTTGGACCGCACCGAGAGCTAATCCTTGGAGGACGCCTGATAATCGTCCAATCTGCTATTCTTGCTGCACTCCTGGACACGTCGCCCGATATTGCCGACGTCGGCCTCAAGCGTTCGGCGACGCCTCTCGGCCCTTCCAGTACGGCGGCCAGCCCTTTCGCCAATACGCCACTCCTTCCCACCAACCGTATGCTCGTGTAGACCTTCCAGAATTTTCTTCGCGTCGCTTGCCATCCCCTCGCCGACGCTCGCTCTCCCCAATGCGTCGGCGACCCGCACCACCTGATCAGGAAAACTGAACGTCGCAGTTCACGAGGCAAGAACTGCGCCCCATTCGAACTGTCTAAGTCCTCGTGCCTGTCCTGCTAACGTGGTCGAAATTAGTGTAGAAGGTGTTCCTGCATTCGCTCTTGTGGATACCGGCGCAGCCGTTTCTGTGATAGCCGCCAAACTGTGCCGTTCGCTGCGCAAGGTGACCACGCCGCTTTCTGGACTGTCGCTTCGTACGGCAAGCGCTCAGCACGTCACTCCGCACGCAGCCTGTACTGTACGTGTGCTTATTCACGGCATTGTTTACATAGTCGAGTGCATTGTTCTTCCCACCTGCTCGCATGACGTCATCCTCGGATGGGACTTCTTATCCCGTCATAAAGCCGTGATCGACTGCGCACGCGCCGAAGTTGAATTTTCCCCTTGTGACGCACCATTGCACGAAGATTGTGACCGCCCTTCTAAACTTACCGTGCGCGAGGACACAGATATTCCACCTGGCTCCTTCGCTCTCGTACCCGTCTCTTGCGATGCCATCACTGATGCAACGGTGCTCTTCACACCTTCCGACGTCTTCATGAGCCGTAAATCTCTCCGACTACCCTTCGCAACACTTGACATGGCTGGCGGCTGTAGCAATATATACTTTTGCAATCCCCTCTGTGCGCCTATTACATTGCTCGTTGGTGAATGCCTTGGCATCGTGGAACTCCTCGACACTTCGTCTTTGGTTGACGTCCCCGGAGACTCTTTTGATGTCGACTCCGGCCAGTCGTCTTCGATTTCCGCGCTTGAAGAGACGTCCAAGGATGCTTTTTCGAGTGCCATCGCCGATACCCTCACACCTGCCGAACGCGCCGACCTTCTTGATCTCCTGCACCACTTTAGAAGTTCATTCGACGTTTCACAACCTCACTTGGGCCGCACGTCGGAAGTGCAGCACTACATTGACACCGGTTCACATCAGCCGTTACGTCAACGACCCTACCGCGTCTCGGCCGAAGAGCGTCGTGTCATTACCACCCAGGTCGAAGATATGCTGCGCCGTGACGTTATTCAACCTTCGCACAGTCCCTGGGCATCACCTGTCGTTCTAGTTCGCAAGAAGGACGGGTCTATTCGCTTTTGCGTCGACTACCGTCGGCTAAATAAGGTAACGCGCAAAGACGTCTATCCTTTGCCGCGCATCGACGACGCCCTCGACAGTCTTCAGGGAGCAGAATTCTTCTCGTCCCTTGACTTGCGTTCGGGGTACTGGCAGGTACCGATGGCTGCAGCCGATCGCCAGAAAACCGCATTCATTACGCCTGACGGCTTATATGAATTTAACGTAATGCCGTTCGGGCTTTGTAACGCCCCTGCCACCTTTGAACGACTCATGGACAACACGCTGCGTGGCCTTAAGTGGTCCATATGTCTGTGTTACCTCGACGATGTCGTGGTTTTCTCGCCTGATTTTCCGACTCACCTGCTCCGCCTCAGACTTGTTTTGTCCTGTCTAACGAACGCTGGCCTCCAACTCAACCTCAAGAAGTGCCGCTTCGCCGCGCGAGAGCTCACCATTTTAGGCCACGTTGTGTCCAAGCACGGCGTTCTACCCGATCCTGCAAAACTTCGAGCTGTCGCTGAGTTTCCGAAGCCTCAGACCATCAAAGAACTTCGGAGCTTTGTGGGCCTATGCTCATATTTCCGGCGCTTTGTTCGGAATTTCGCTTCGATCATGGCGCCATTGACTCAGCTTCTGCGCGGTGACACCACCCTCTCCTCCTGGTCCCCTGCATGTGACTCCGCCTTCGCTACGCTGCGTCGTCTTCTCACCTCCCCACCTATTCTTCGCCATTTCGACCCGTCGGCTGCAACTGAGGTACACACAGATGCCAGCGGGGTCGGTCTCGGCGCCGTCCTCGCCCAACGACAGCCAGGCTACCCCGAATACGTAGTCGCCTATGCGAGTCGCACGCTGACGAAGCCTGAGGCCAATTACAGCGTGACCGAAAAAGAGTGCTTGGCCTTAGTATGGGCACTTGGCAAGTTCCGAGCATACCTGTACGGGCGCCCATTCGACTTGGTCACAGATCACCACGCGCTTTGTTGGCTTGCCAACTTGAAAGATCCCACTGGCCGCCTAGCCCGTTGGGCATTACGCATCCAGGAGTACGATATTCGCGTCGTATACCGCAGTGGGCGAACACACTCCGACGCCGACGCCCTGTCTCGTTCACCTTTACCTCCAGACTCGGCCTGCGGAACAACTTCCGCACACTCCATCTCATCTCTCGACATGGACTCCTTTGCCACCGCCCAACGTCGTGACCCGTGGATCGCTTCTCTTTTCGACTATCTTTCTGGATCTTCGACTATCCCTGTATCCCGAACCCTCCGACGCCAAGCAGTTCATTTTGCCATTCGTGACCAGCTGCTCCACCGACGCCATTACTCTCCTGAAGGCCGTCGGTGGCTTCTGGTGATTCCCCGCAGCTTAAGGTCACAAATATGTGCCGCTTTCCACAACGATCCACAGTGTGGCCACGCCGGAGTCTTCAAGACGTACGAACGAATTCGCCACCGCTACTACTGGCGCGGCATGTACAATTTTGTACAAAAGTTTGTTCGGTGCTGTCTTGACTGTCAACGCCGCAAATCGCCGCCTTTACGGCCGTCTGGTGCCTTGCAGCCGCTCCCGTGCCCTACCACACCCTTCGATCGCGTCGGCATCGACCTATACGGCCCGCTTCCTATGACTCCAGACGGCAATCGGTGGATCGTAGTTGCTGTTGACCACTTGACACGCTACGCCGAAACTGCTGCTTTACCAAGTGCTACGGCCCGGGATGTAGCCTTTTTCGTTCTACATCGCTTCGTGCTTCGACACGGCGCACCTCGAGAACTCCTCAGCGATCGAGGTCGCGCCTTCCTCTCCGCAGTCGTCAAAAGTTTGCTCTCGGAATGCCGTATTATTCATCGGACAAGCACGGCATACCATCCCCAGACTAACGGACTCACAGAGCGATTTAACCGCACACTTGGTGACATGCTGTCGATGTACGTGGCATCTGATCATGGTAACTGGGACCGCATCCTTCCATTCATCACGTTCGCGTACAACACCGCGATCCAGGCCACTACGGGATTTTCACCTTTCTTCCTCCTGTATGGCCGCCAGCCTACGCATACCATCGACACGCTCCTTCCATACCATTCTGACGCCTCCGAGTGTCTACCTGTGTCCGACGTCGCCCGACAGGCCGAAGAATGCCGCCAGCTAGCGCGCTCCTTTACGGCCGAGCAACAGCAGCGCCAGAAAGAAAACCGCACCGACACGCTTCCAAACACCACCTACGCTCCAGGCGTTCTTGTGTGGTTGTCTGTGCCTTTCCAGACTCCGGGGCTTTCCTCGAAACTCGTCCCAAAATTCGAAGGGCCTTACCGAGTCTTGGAGCAAACATCTCCGGTGAATTTTCTAATCGAGCCACTGTCACCACCTGAAGACTTGCGCCGGCGTGGACGTGACATTGTCCACGTCTCGCGTCTCAAGCCCTACCACGACCCTCTGCCTCCTGATTCTTAAGGCGCCAGGATGGCTCTTTTTGTCCGGGGGGAGATTGTGAAGAAGAAGACGCGCCTCGCGGTACAGACACATCGCCAACGCGCGGCTCGGCCCCGCTCGCGCTGTTGATTACTGTCGCCTTTTTTGGACAGTGCTTCGGGCTGTCTCGCCGTTCCCGGTCGCCGCGCTTTTGCCTTAGGAGCCGCCAATAAACCTCTTCTCACGATGTTAATAAAACGACGATGTTTATTAAGGGCGAACTTGTGCCCACAACCAAAAGTCACTGCAGTCGCGAAGAAATCCCCGGCAGTCGCGTTCTCAAACTGGCCTCGAACCGTCTCCTTCTTTCTCCTCGCGTGACACCTCGTGCGCGTGGCACATACGAGCCGGGTCGCGTAGCCGGGTCCAACCGGCTACCCGTGCCACGAAGATCGCTGCCTGTTGTTGATGAACGACACCACGGTACGGCGTGCACAGTGTCCAATAGGAAGGGCGCGCAACTTGAATGGGACCTTGTTGCGGCAATATGATCCTCGAGCTCGCGGTTTTGGATCTGCCCGCTTTGGCCACAATGGACAGGGCTTCCTTGGAAATAATACCTTTGGCTTAATTCTTTACTGCCGTTTGCGAGTCGCTTAGTACGACTTCGCATTCCTTTTCTGTGGGGGCCGACGCGATCGCTGCTTCCTCCGCTATTTCCGAGTGTTTGGTGTATGCACTGCATGTGTTTCTTAATTTGGAGTTTGTGTCTATGATCACGGCGGTGTATTTTTGGCCGTTCGGATATTCGGCTGCGTCGACAAAGCGCGCGTTTCTCTCCCTGCCGTATGAACGGAGCAGAACCTCGGCTCATGCCTTTCTTCTACCTCGGTTGTAATCGGGGTGCACGTTTCTTTGGATGTTTGCCACTGTTGCTCAATGATTTCATTTTATTTTTGTGGCGAGCCCTTACGAAAGCGGCTGAAGAGAAACGCCGTGCCATCGCAAAAGATCCCGCTGCGGTCCCACGAAGCGAGAGCGAGACCTAAAGGAGTACTGACACAAAAATTTGAAGTCGAGATAACTTGTGAGATCGATTTAGTTGGTCACACACACATCGTCTATAAAATATCAGCGGCAGATATCGCTTAGAACATCATTAAAATCAATTTTAAAGTACGTGCGCGCAGCCAACCGCAAAACAGAGCACCTCGCGACATTGACAACAACCGGATTGTAGGCTGGAGAGCCTGGAGACGGAGCCGAGACAGACGGATGCCGACAGCTAAGTTCTATTTCTATTTCTAATTGCAGCGGCGGGAAATCTGAATGGAGATAGGGCCAGCATAGAAACGTAGGTTGCAGAGAATTGGAGCACTGCGAAGCCAGGAGAACACTTAGCCAAAGTAGGGCGATAAAGTAGGTCGTGGCCAACACATAACAGTTAGGACTAAAGGTTTAATAGTTAGGGCTTAAAGGTTTTTTTTTTTGTCCTATTTTTTCTTTTTTTCCCTGGTTATTGGTTTGGTTATTTTACTAGCTCTCTTTATTCTTCTAGAGATTCCCAGTGGTCTTTATTATAGTTAATTTTCTTCCTCGCTTGTACACTGTTAAATAACAGTAGGACAAGAGAATTCATGGGACGGCCGGCTAGAAAAGCCAAGGAGGAAGGTGGGGACCTCGCCCAGTGTGAGAGGTGTGAACGATGGTGTTATTTGGATGAAACGACATTCAAAACCGTGGCGGAGGCGGAAGGGAACGGCTTCGTGTGCAGGCTGTATAAGGTGATTGAGAATTTGGAGAAGCAGCTAAAGAGTGAAATTGCGAGGACAAAGGAGGAACTCGAGAAAGAAAAAAACGAAACGCGCAGAGTTTGAGGAAAGGGTCGAGAGGGAGTGGGCCTCAAGAATGGAGGCTGTAGAACGGAAATGGAGTGAGGAGCGAGAGAAAGGGCAGCAATTGGAAAAACAATTGAAAGAGATGAGAGAGAGAGAAGCTGAGAGGGAGGCACAGCAGGAACTGAAGGAAAAGGAAGCAGGAGGACCACCCAGTGGAGCAGAATTGGGGGCGGACACGTTAACGTGGGGACCGCGGGAGACACAGGTACAGAGGGATGAGACGACAGGAGGCAGAGAAGGCAAGGAGGCAGAGAAGGCCCAGCCGACAGAGACAGGAGGGAGGCAAGATTTGCTTGAAGACAGAAAGGTCTGGGTCGTTGGAAGCTCCAACGTATCACGAATGCAAACAGCACTCCTCAGAACAGTGCAGTATGACAGACGAGTGAAGGTCGAATGCATGCCGGGGGCTCGATATGAAGCGGTGGCGGAGAGAGCCAAAAGCAAACTGAATGAAAACAGAGAGGGAAGAAACCTGGTAATTTTGCACGCTGGGGTGAATGCCGTCCTGCAGAATAGGGGGCGAATGCTGGGCAGACAAATTCAAGAGGGAGGGGCGAAATTAAGGGCGACCTCTGAGGCGGTGCACATTGCCCTGTGTACTGTCCCAGAGGTCAGGGGACAGGGCCCTTTCATTGAAGAACAGGTAGTGGCGGCAAATGTAGTGATTAGGGAGTTGGGGCGAGCCCTCAAGTGTGATGTGGTGGAGGTGAACAGAATGATTGGGGGGAAAAACTTCCCCCCTTTCGGCCCGGATGGCATTCACTACACTACACCGGCGGGAGGGCAGGTAGGAACGAGGGTGGGTCGTAGGGCTCAGGCCTTTTTGCAGGCACGCAGGGCGACCATGCAAGCCAAACCGTAAAAGATGAAGGACAGGGAGGGGGAGCAGGACAGGAGCACGGAGGAGGAAGAGGAAGAAGAAGGCAATAAAGGTGGGGTTCATCAACGTGCAGGGGGGAAGAAATCGCATTAAGTGGGACGAAATAGAAGAACAGTTACAAACGGAAAATTTTCAGGTATATGGAGTTGGCGAAACCCATTTAAGAGATGAGGAAGAGCCACCATTCATTGCGGGATTCACCTGGGTTGGGTGCAACAGAAAAAGGAAAGAACGCAGAGGAGGAGGCCTTGGGGCGCTAGTGAAGGGACAGGACTGGGAAAGGTTAAGGGAGAGCTGCAGTAAGCACATGTAGCTCAAGGGCACCGTAGGGGATGTTGAGACAATCCTGGGAGTTGTTTATCTGAAAACGGGGAATGAGTCGAAAGAGGAGAATGCAAAACATTTCAAATGTATGGCCAAGGACATCAGGGAGTTAGCTATGAAACGGGAGATAATCATCCTAGGGGACATGAATGCACATTTGGAATACTTTGACGGGGCGACAGATACAACAGGGCAGATGTTAGTAGATTTTTGTGAGGCTCATGATTTTGTGATAGTTAATACTGAAATTAAATGCGACGGGAAAATAACATGGGAAAGAAATAACACCCACTCGACAATCGACTACTGCCTAATGTCCCACAAGCTGTATGAACGGTTGGGATGTATGGAAATTGATGAGGAAGGTACAAAAAGCCTGGGAGAGACCACAAACGAATTAAAATCAGTTTTGGAAGGACAGTACCACTGGTAGAAACTAAAGAAAGGAAAGGTATGAGCAAATTGAATGACAGGCAGCTACAAGAAGTGGCGAAAAACATTGAAAGCATGGTATCCAAGCAACTGCAAAGGGCATGGACATATGACTAGTTAATAGGTATTTTTAAACGAGAGCTAGAGAAGGGACAGATTAGGAAACTAGGAAGTAAGCAGGGAAAATATAAACCGAAAAGCTGGTGGGACCGAGAAGTTAAGGAGGCCATAGAGCAACGCAAAGATGCGTGCAGAAAACACAGAGCAGCGAAGAAAAGGGGAGCCACACCAGAAGAGGTGGAGACAAAATGGGAGGATTACCTTGCAATGAAAAGAGAAGCATTGGCACTAATTCAAGCCAAGATAGCAAAAGTTGGGGTACAGTGGATGTTAAGAGATACGAAAAAAAGACAGAAATGCCTCTAAGAAATTTTGGGAACACATAAAGCAACAGAGTAAGAAGACAGAGGTGGTTCAGCACTCACTGACCACACCAGAAGGAACAAAGGTAGAGGGAGAGGAAGCTCAGGAATATATTAGGTTAACAATAGAGGCAGCATTTGCAGAGCCAGTGGGTAGCCACCACCTCCATCATCATCATCATCATCATCATCATGTTTTATGTCCACTGCAGGACGAAGGCCTCTCCCTACGATCTCCAATTACCCCTGTCCTGCGCCAACCCATTCCAACTAGCGCCCGCGAATTTCCTAATTTCATCGCACCATCTATAGTTTTCTGCCGTCTTCTACTGCGCTTCCCTTCTCTTGGTACCAATTCTGCAACCCTAATGGTCCAACGGTTATCTAACCAGCGCATTACATGACCTGCCCAGGTACATGTTTTCCTCTTGATGTCAATTAGAATATCGTCTATACCCGTTCGCTCTCTGAACCAAACTTCTCTCTCTTAACGTTATGCCTAGCAATCTTCGTTCGATCTCTCTTTGCGCGGTCCTTAACTTGCTCTCAAGACTCTGCCCCATATGTCAGCACTGGCAAAATGCACTGATTGCACACCTTACTTTTCAATAATAATGGTAAGCTTCCAGTCAGGAGCTGGCAATGTCTGCCGTATGCGATCCAACCTATTTTTATTCTTCTGTGAATTTCCTTCTCATGATCAGGGTTCCCTGTGATTAATTGACCTAGGTAAACGTACTCCTTCACAATCTCTAGTGGCCGACTGGCGATCCTGATCTCTTGTTTCTTTGCCCGGCTATTTATCATTATCTTCATCTTCTGCATATTATTATTCAACCCCACTCTTACATTCTCTCTGTTAAGGTCTCCAATCATTTGTTGTAACTAGTCTGCATTGTTGTTGAATAGAACAATGTCATCGGCAAACCGAAGGTTGCTGAGATATCTGCCGTCGATCCTTACTCCTAAGCCTTTCCAGTTTAATAGCTTGAATTCTTCCAAGCACGCAGTGAATAGCTTTGGAGAAATTGTCTCCCTGTCTGACCCCTTTCTTTATAGGTATCTCCCTGCTTTTCTTGTGTAGAATTAAGGTAGCTGTAGAACCTCTGTAGATATTCTTACGCGAAGGGCGAGTAAGTAAGACGAGAAACTACTTACAGAATATATTTACAACAACGGTTGCAGCGCTGACCGGTTAGATTCACAGCGCGAGCCCAGTTCGTTCTTCCTCCTCTTTTCTGGAGTGATGGCGCCTACGCGCCTCGTTCAAACAAACAAATACCACACGCATGTAGCAATATTTTCCAAGCTTTTTACGTAAGCGTTCTGTACTCCTTGATTACGTAGTGCCTCTATGATTGCTGGTATCTCTACTGAATCAAATGCCTTTTCGTAATCTATATAAGCCACATAGAGAGGCTTATTGTACTCTGCAGATTCCGCGATAACCTGATTGATGACATGGATGTGACCCATTGTAAAGTATCTCTTCCTGAAGCCAGCCTGTTCCCTTGGTTGACAAAATCCAGTGTTGCCCTAATTCTATTGGAGATTATTTTGGTAAATATTTTATATAATACTGGGGGCAAGCTAACGGTCCCATTATTTTTCAATTCTTTAACGTCTCCTCTTTTGTGGATTAGTATAATGTGTGCATTCTTCCAGTTTTCTGGGACCCTTGCAGTCGATAGACACTTCGTATAAAGATCCGCCAGTTTTCCAAGCATTATGTCTTCTCCATCTTTGATTAAATCAACTGTTATTCCACCTTCTCCCCCCGCTCTTCATCGTTTCATGTCTTGCAGGGCCCTTCTGACCTCATCGCTAGTTATAGGAGAGTTTCTGTATCCTGTTCACTACTGTTTCTAAGTGAGGTATCGTGACTCCTCTGGGTACTGTATACAGGTCAGCTTAGAATTTTTCCGCTGCTTTTACTATATCTTCGAGATTGCTGATGATATTATCCTTCTTATCTTTTAGTGCATACATCATGGTTTGTCCTATGCCAGGTTTCTTTTTTACTGATTTCAGGCTGCGTTCATTTCTTACGGCTTCTTCAGTCTTTCTCATGTTATAGTTTCGAATATCAGTTATTTTCGCCTTGTTGATCAGTTTTGACAGTTCCGCGAATTGCGTAACGCTGTGCGGCCGCCAGTCCCATACAACCGCGTAGAGCGCATGACTCTGCGATTCTAGACGTACTGCGCTCACCGCGAAAGGTTAGAAAAACACCCACATAAGCACAGCAGAGAAGTGGCTACGTGAGGCGGTTCGCCCGATAACTGTAGAAGCGTCATTCAAAACAAGTAATTGTTCTCCACTTCCGGCGGCGTTTTCCCTACTTCCTTTTTAAATAAAAAGATGTTGATCCATAAATATTCTCATAAACAACGGTTAACTTTTTTATTATTTGTTTTTGCTTGCAGTTTGGTTGTTGCCTTGGCTCTCTCCCTTAGTAGATCGCTTAATTTCTCAACTCCTTGCGATTTTTGTTTCCAGTTGCCAATTTTGCACGAAAAGTGATATACAATTAGGGAAAAACAGACGAGGTAACGGGCGACAGTCATCTTGCTTATGGGTTTAAGGGTTATTGCAGGGTTTCATGATGGACGCTCTTTCACATTATTTTATTTTGCACCTTATCTAACCCATATCACGTGTATATGGTTCCGGGCATCTGCAAGCGTTGCGGCGAGCCGTAACTCAAGGAAATAATGAAGCAAAGGGAAAAGTTAAACGCAATTGGCGTTTTCTCCGGCCGCAACTTGTTCCATGAGAGTACAGACCAGCTGAGTAACAGCCGCATCCCTCTCCTGGTCCCAGGATCAGCCTAAACAAAGAAGGTGGAACTAACAAAAGCAACAGCTATGCGCGTGACGGTTGAATAGATGGTGACAACTGAACGCATCTCGAGTTAATCGCGCGGGTGCGGAATCTATGAGAAAACTGTCCTTCACATTACAAGAGATGCCGATAACTACCGCCATCTAAAAGGAGTGAAAAAGGCAGCATAACGCTGACCGATGAACAGCTGCCAAGTCTCAACATTGTTCTGGCGACGCTTTAGGAATCTGTGAGGAGTGGTGGCGTGGGTGGGGAGGGGGGGGTATGCCACTTGATTTCGGAGGGGGGGGGCCGGGCCCCCCCCCCCTGGATACTGTTACGTTTCGCCTACGACGCGCGGTTTAGCCGGCGCGGCTGCAACAAAGCGGCAGACATTTTGGCCCGTTCGGCGTCGCCGCTACGCCTCCCCGCCAAGCGCGTCCAGGCATGTTCCGATGCCACGTGTCTTCATGTGCGTGTGTGAGTGTTGTGCATATTGGTGCCCACGCTTGTCGAAGCGCGGCAGCCGGGGAAAGGAGCTCCCAACATCTGTGAAGCGAGGGGGTCTGACAGGCGGCGACACGACAGTGTGAGTCACCTTCTCCTCCCCATTGTGCCCGACCGGCGGCGACACGACAGTAGGAGTCACCTTCTCCTCCCCATTGTGCCCGACCGGCGGCGACACGACAGTGTGAGCCACCTTCTCCTCCCCATTGTGCCCGACCGGCGGCGACACGACAGTATGCGTCACCTTATCCCATTGTACAGTCACGTGCTCGTCTATAGAGGGGTTCCTTCTTGCCCTCAACTGCGAGAGTATAAAAACAGCTGCCCCCGGACGCCAAAGAGAGGGCTCCGATTTCTTCTCTTGAGTAAAGTGCACTCCCGTCTCTCTGCTTCGGTCAACCTGACCGCCAACTCTTTGCGATGTTAGAATAAACAAGTTGTTTTGTTGTTACCAGTCGACTCATGCTTTGCCGGGACCTTCGGATGCTTCCAGTTGTACCCCAGGCCGCCAGGCCAACGCTACCCTTGGGGCTTGCGACCCAGGTGCAACAACGGGCGTCAGCGCCGAGTTCCCAACAACTCGCGCCAGCGGTGCGACCACAACAGTACGTACCTGCATCAGTCATATACAGAGTAGCAATGCAGATGGTGAAAAAGAGAATGGAGGAATGGGCAGAACGTGAAGAGATCTTGGGAGAACTGCAGAATGGATTTAGAAGGAACAGAAGGCTAGATGATAATTTATTTGTTATAACACAGTGCATAGAGATAGCGACAGCCAGGCAGAAACCGCTATGGGTAGCTTTTTTAGACATTAGAGGAGCCTATGATAATGTAAACCGAGAAAAGTTATGGAGCCAGTTGAGGGAATATGGTCTAGATAGAACGATGATTGAGTTCCTACTACAAGTTTATACAGATAATGAGGTAGAGATAACATGGGAGGGGAAACTACAAAGCCAGCTAAAATAAGAAGAGGTCTCAGGCAGGGCTGTCCATTGTCGCCTCTGCTTTTTATGATCTACATGAGCCAAATGGAAAAGAGACTAGAACAGAGCACAATAGGAACTGACATAAGCTATATGCTGGAAGGGCAGAAGGTAGCTCAAGTACTAGCCGGACTGATGTATGCAGATGATATTGTACTGCTTGCTGACACCCGAGTAGGGCTACAGGAACTAATGAGCATATGTGGAGAGGAAGGAGAAAAATTGGGACTGCAATTCAGCAGAGAGAAGTCTGGGATAATAGTATACAATGAAGAAAGGGGGGAACCATTGGAAATACAAAGCACTAAGATTGGTCATGTTGAAAAATACAAGTATTTGGGCATATGGCTAAACGAGGGCAAAAAGTACTTGGAAGAACAGGAAAAAATTATGATTGAAAACGTGAAAAGGAACTCAGCTGTAATGAAACACAAGGCACTTTGGAACTATAATAGGTACGAGGTGGTTAGGGGCGTATGGAAAGGGGTTATGGTACCTGGCCTCACATTCGGAAATTCAGTACTGTGCGTGAAAACGGAAGTTCAGGCACGCATGGTAACGAGACAGAGAAGTGTAGGCAGGTTGGCCTTAGGAGCACACGGGAACACCCCTAATGAGGGAGTGCAGGGGGACATGGGATGGACGTCATTCGAAGGTAGAGAGGCAATAAGTAAACTAAAATTTGAACAGAGACTCCCAGCACTAGAGGAAAAAAGGTGGGCAGGAAAAGTGTACAAATATCTGTACATGAAAAGTTTGAACACAAAGTGGACACTCAGAACGAGGAAGCTGAGGAATAGATACCTACAGCCGAGGGAGGGGGTCCAACGTGGTTCTAGTGTGGGAAAGGAGGTGAAGGAGACGGAAAGAAAAATGTGGGAAGAAAGAATGCTCGGAAAGCCAGCGCTATCAATGTATAGGTCATAAAAACAGGAGATTAAGAGACAGCTCTTATTTGATAACTCGCGGGACAGCTCACTATTATTCGAAGCTAGGACGGGGGTTTTGAGAACGAAAACATACAGGGCTAAATTTGAAGACGTGGACCTTCGGTGCACAGCTTGCGGAGCCGAAATGGAGACCACTGAGCATATAGTGCTGAGATGCACAGACCTTCGCCCGACCCTGGCAGAGGGAACAGTGGCAGATATGGAAGGGGCATTAGGTTTTCCCGGGGAACGAGGGCAAATAGACGAGAAAAGAGTGGCAGTAACGAAGGGGAGGCTAGAGGATTGGTGGAGGAAGTCAAGCTATAGATAATACCATAAATCGGGGAGATAATGTTTCCTCTACTGTTATAGATAGTTATTTTGGGGGGAGGAGGGGAGTGAAAACTAGGTTAAGGAAAAGAGGATATAAAGAAAGAAAAAGATAATAACAAAATAGGAGGGGGAGCAAAAGGCTAGGTGGCGCCAGCCGCCGCCCGTTACAAAGGGTATAGCCGCCATCCATCCATCCATCCATCCATCCATCCATCCAAATAGCCAAGAAAACGCTACGTCATGTGGCTACGTCACGAATTTTCGTTGGCTGCCATGCGGCTTAAATGTACTCTTCTCCTCCGTTGTTGCTTATTCTAGCTGTTGTAGTGGGACACTCTCCGTGTCGCTGCAACTGCAGTTTCTTTCGTGTCCATCGGGATATTTCCCACACTATCAGCTTGACTACAGTACACTGTAGCTTGACTGCGCTGCCACAACGTTCAACGCTGATTATGTTGTGTGTCTTGCCATTGATTGTGGCCGATGCGAGGGTTTTGTTGAGGTTCGTCCTCGCCATCGCTGGCCGCAATATCTGAGTTGATTGGCCACGTCTAAAGCGCGAGACACATGGCGCGATTTTCCGTGCGATATGTAGTACGCAGTGGCGTAGCTAGGTCGTCTAGCACCCGGGGCCCATAGGCCTTCTGTCACCCCACTCCCCGGGTGTAGCCGGCGGAAACAGAGGTGTCTTCAGACGTATGACACCCCCGCCCCCCCCTCACTGGCCCCTTGCACCCGGGGCCCACGGCCCCCCGGCCCCCCCTGTTGCTACGCCACTGGTAGTACGGCGCGTCGTGTGCGACTTGCCGCATGCGGCGATTCGGGACACATGGTACGAATGAGCAAGGGGCGGCCCAGAACCGGCGCCCATGCGTGGAAGTTCGGAATGCTGCGTAACTTCGAACAGAAAGTGAAAGCAACCGTATTTGCACAGCTATCTTGTTTGAAACAAACAATGACAATATAAACAGGTCTATGCAAGCACTGTAGAGGTGTTTCCGCAAGGCCGCGTTAGCAGTATCGGATCCGTTGACAGCCGCCGATGGCCAGAGCCGGCAGGCATAGCTCCCTGGGCCATCGAATCCGACACCGGTTGCGCTTGTGACACGATCGCTTGCAGCTCGTATAACGAAGCGCCTATGTTAGTCGGCACAACGTGTACACAGTTATGTCACGCTTAAATTGCAGCACATTTGATTTCATTGGCGTCGACAGAAGCGAACGAGTATGCCAATCGAGCTTGCGATCGCTGGGAAACGATGTAGGCCTAGCTCGCCGGCCGTCTATCCGGGGCCGAGGGTCCTTGCGATGCGTCCGCAGCTCGTAATAAAGCGCCTAAATTCGTCAGCACAATCAACGCCTGAACATTTATGTTTCTCTTAAGTGAAAATACGGTTAGTTTTCCCGGTGCCGTTAGTAGCGATGAGTAAACAGGCCAGTCAGGCGAGCCGCTTCGCATACAGACGATTGCTAGCGCGCCTGCGCTTACCGCGCCAGAGTAGAAATCACGCCAACGATTTACTGTTTCGCACAACGTTTTATAACTCGCGCTCTTTCGAGGTCACTTTATTCTAGAAGTTATTTCTTGTCAGAAACAAATTGTAGCCCATTTATGTGCCGCCGTCAGCAGCGAAAGAGGCCCGCATTTCGACAAGGGACAGAAAGAAACAGACATGATCGGAGCGGCGAGGCGCCCGCTTGCCGGCCCCGCCCCGCCCCGCCGGGTTTACCACGTGGCCATGACGTTCACGCTACCGGCGCTGTCATTGGCTGCGGTCGTCCGACCGATGCGGCAGTCGCACGACAATATTCAGCAAGTTGGTCGCGCACGCTGGCTGCGCGTCAGAGCATACGTCATGGCTTTTTGCGAACACGTGACCACTTTGTTTACATTCCCGTTTGTCCTGTCTCGTTGCTCTCTGGAACCGAAACTTCGACTGGTCACTACAAAAAAAGACTGCAAATAATTACCTGTCGCGCCCTGAAGTAAATGAGGTTTCGTGCCGAGATTACTGGGTCATTAACTACTTATTAAAGGAGAAAAAACCACGTGGATTTTTTTTGTGTCAGTACTCCTCTAAGGTTGTCCGACGAACACCCTCTACAGATTCCCAAAATAAATTTAAATACGCAAGTGTCACCATTTATTAAAGTTTTCTGCCTGCACTCGCGCTGTTTCCGCAAATACTCTGCGACGGTGCCTGACGCTGCGTCGTGAGCATTACAAACTAGAGAACCTATTCCGCAACTGTTCTTAGTCGCTTTGGCTCAGAATGAAACAGGCGGTCTATGCACAAGGCGCTCGCTGATTTTTTTGCCGTAGTGAAAGGTGTGTACCGATCGGAGGTCGAGCGCACGCGTTTCTGATTTCGTAATTTTTGTTTGGTCTTAAAGCATGTCTTCCATAACAATGTTGCAGGAAACAAGGGCCATGACTACGTAACTGAAGCGGTAATTGACGAATACTGCGCATGCAAGCTTCCCTACAGCACGCGAAAACGCTAATCGTGCTGGAAAGAGGGGCGCTGGCACACCTCATCGTCTCGCTCAGGTATTGTAAATTGGCACTGCTGAAATGTTTCCTTTATCTGGGATCATTAAAAAGCATTCCGCAACTAGGCCGGTACATGGAGCCATTTATCTCATCGTGAATGCACAAAACTATTATTTTATGCAGCGACATGGGGGGTACACTTCGCTTTGTTGACATCCGAGCGCTACCAATTAACTGCTTGGTGTCAATTCTTGTACACCGTGTAGAGATTACAAAACGTAACTAGAAATATTGACCTTTACGGTGCCGGTCACATTGCAGACTTGAACTTTTATAGTTTGCGGCAGGCCTCTCACGGCACTTGTCTGCAGGCAGAGTGACTCGACCCAGACAGCCACGCTTGTCGTCTCTCATATTTCATACCATATTATATGGCCAGTGATAAACGTAGCCTCTCCCTCTACAACAGATCTCTGCGTTTCATTAGCAATGTCAAGGATCGCGCATAGAGGTACCAGAGGCCCATTAGCCGCCTGCTTCTGAAGATGTGCACGCTTTCGTATTGCCTTCATCACCTCTATCCCCGCCATATGATGATGATGATGTTGTGGCCAACCCTTTGTATCGGGTGGACGTGGCAACCCCCCCCAAGCCATTATGACGCTCTATTGCCTACCTATCGAGCAAAGCAGGCACAGGTAGGATATTGGGAGGCCATATAGAAATGTTCTCCGCGCCACCTATAGGCACTGGAAAGTGTGAATAGAGAGAGATTAGTAAGAGGCGACTGGAAGATTGATGAAAGTAGGGAAACAACAAAAAACGTAGGCCTACAACAAAGTTCACAATAGGGTGTAAGAAAACTTGGTTATGAAAATTCATCGTGGGTTTTCATTTGTTTATCTAGGGAGGACAGTAGGCAGTATAATAGCAAGAGCTTGGTGGCGCAACCCACTGCCCCGTTCCAAAGGGGACGCTCATAACACCCATCCATACAAGGAGCAAGGATGTGAAGCATCACGGAGGAGCGTATACCGAGGCGCGCTGGGCTGACTGCCTGTGGCAGTTGCTATGGGCTCTGTGTGCGCTATGGGCGTACCGGTTTCGTCTCATGATCGACAGACCGAGCACTGAGTGAGGACGGAGCAGCGACAGGCCAAGCGCGAGTCGACTGACCCCGAAGTCGTCACCAAGCTCCGGGCATGAGCTGAACAAGTCCAACAAAAGGCGTGGACTTGGCGTGCCCAGGAGACTCCCGAGGAACGTGCTAGGCGGCTTGTCACAATGCAAACATTCTAAGCACAATGCACGAAAAGTCAGTAGCGTCCATACGCTTGCGCGTAATCCATGTTCACGAAGCGAAACGTCACTATTTTTTATTGCTGCCATACAGAGTATAGGCGGTGCTGTCTGTGATTACTATTCATTCTGGTTTCGAATGAATCCGGCTTGGCCTCATTTCGGTTACTGAGTGAAATATATATGTATATATGACCTCGGCATGGAACTGACAATATTTCCATCCCTGATAAATTTTGTAAATAATTAGAAGAGTTTATTTTCACGAGTTGTTAGCATTGCCTACCGTAAAGAGAAGCAATACTGATACACATATCATTCACATTCATTTCACAAACCATTGATACAAGACTGGCGACGGGGACACTGAAGTCTGACGGTTTTTTGTGCTCAAAGAAGCACGCAAAGAAATTTGAAGCGATGTGAACATACAGCAACATATTTTCTATCCATAGCATTGGGAATACTGGTTAGCTGGCCACCTCTTTAAAAAACGTAATAAACTTTGTCCTGTGCATGCATTTAAATATATTGTGCATGTATACATGGTGTTCACAGTTGAAATCAAATTACGCTGGATGCTTAGAACTTCCTAAGAATGTGAAGGTGAAAGCCTAGTTGGACCTTCTGTTGTTCTGCTGTTGAACTTTCTGCTGATTCCCAGAAAGCCTGCGTCACATTAGGGCCGCATGCTGCTTTCGTCAGGCCACTGCAACAGCTTCATCCACAGCGCTTCCTCCCGACAGTGGTTAAGACACGTGGCATTTCGAGCTGCTCTAACCTCCTCCGCTGTGGCATACTTTCTCGGTCTTCCCCAGCCGCGACTAGGGCCTGATGCGTCGTCAGCCATAGCGATGTGGAATGAAGCTCCGAGCCCACGCAGCGCCGTATAGAAGTTGCGAGCGGGCTTCTAGCATACTGCCGTCGTCTCTAGAACGTACTATGGGTGCCGCTACCGCCATTTCCGTCCTCTTCCATCGCCCTTTCTCAAAACCCTCACCGGCGCTGCGGTGTCCCTTTCCCGGCGCGCTTCGTTTTTCTGTACCTCACAAAACGACCTTTAAACAGAGATATAAGCCTTTCGCCTTAAAGAAAAAAGAAATTGAAGTGAGAAAATACCGATGAGGTAGCCGCGCTGGTGCTTTTAATGCGCTTGTCCTCCAATTGCCAGGATTTGCAGAAATAAAGCAAAAGTATGAATTAGAATCCGTGCATGTCCGTGCCAACAATGACATAAACTTTTAGCCACAATGAAATTCTGAAAACCTACAGGAAAAATGAAATTGAAATAATGCCGATAACTCTGGTCATGACAGTTCATGGGGGGGGGGAGGAGAGGAGGGGTGTAGGCTTTGGCATCGCCGTGGGGCTCCATCCGCCCGTCTCCCCCGAAAACATTGGAGGGGACTCGGGCCACGTAGACCCCTGCCCCACCCCCCTTGTCAGTGCCCAAGGCATCCACCGACACTACATATGAAAACAAAGCGCTGCACGAGCGGAGGTATGTCTACCGCAGCTGCTGTGAATTGCACCCACGCACTGCCTCTCGCGATCTTCCGACTAGCGAGGCAGTCGCACCACACTTGTCTCCGTTTGCAATTTGCTGCACGAGACAGATTGTCCGCGCAAGTCAATATATAGCGAAATCAAAACACGCATCAAGCTGCACTCAAACTTTGCATGAGGTAGTATAGTAATCGTCGGTGAATTCTTTAATGACCTTGCTGTTGCCAATTTTGCATGCTTCAGGAACTTGTACATATAAACTTACTCTGAGTAGGTACCCTTGAACCCTTCACCAGCACAAGACTTGAAATGGCAGGTTCAGAGACTGATGAGGGAAACTTTCTTCAAAACAAACTCATTTTTGTAATATTGGCGCAACACAGTCGTAGAATGAGCCCAAACTCATAAACCTTATGGCACATTCGGGAGAGGTATGTAGTTTCCTTGCTTGTCTGTGCTTGGAGGTGCTGGGACAGCGCATTTCACTTGTGGCAGTGCCACATATGCAGCAATAATTCAGCTTTCAAAAGTCAACACATTTATTGACGTGAAACTCCATGAGTTACATTATACTGACTTAGGATGATTGTAAGCCGCCCATGCCAATACACAGCTCCTGCTGCCAGCATGCCAAAGCATGGGCAGCCACATGTTGCACAACAAAGTAAAGACAAATAATTCAGTGCACATCAGGAGGCAGTGCTTGTTCTTTGGCAATTCTGTACTGCCAGGCTTTCTGATAGCAGGCATTCCCATGCGTTCCCATACACTTCATCCATCCACACATATGTAAATAGAACCAGCCCACTGGAGAACACAACCTAAACCCAATGCACTAGCAACCAAACCATATAAAAAAGCACTGCCTAGGCTTGAAGATGCATACAAATAAAAAACAGCAAGATGCAGACAAGCGACAATGTCCTTCTGCTAAAAGCCAAATCTCACAGTGACAAACTTTCACTTTTTTTTGTACCAGTGGCCCCATTCCCAATGGCGACTTATGACATGAGGAGCAGAGAGCAGCACTCACACATTCATGAACTTAGGTGGTAATGAACAGCACTGGGGTTGTATTCTGGATCGATCTTGTTTAGGGACATTACTTTGAGCATTGCGCTGAGTGGCTAAACAAATAGGGCGTTCTGTCGAGTGCCTTCATCGTCATCCCTTTGTGAATTAGTGATGGCCAGCCACGCTGCATGTAGCAGAAACTAGATCAGAGCAGTCAACGGTGGTGGCACAGGCTACCACTCAATTGCAAAGAAATAACAATAACACCAAACACAGCAATGGCCATAAGACCCTTCCCTTGAGTGAGGCATCATATCAGACATTATATCTTGCAAAAGTAAGGACTTGCCTGCAATGAACCAATCTAGAGAAAGGCCAAGGCTTTCTGCACATTCAGTGCAGTTCAACGCAACATAAAGCTCACGCGCAGCCTGAAGTTAGGAGACTGGCAACCAAATGCTTAAATTCTGCCACATGTGTAAGCCCTTTTGCAGTTTGCAATTCATGCACCTCAATCAGCAACAAGGTGCATGGGGGATACTGCTTGAAGTAACTTAACCGGCTTAGTTTGTCACTGGGCGCCACGTTTTCTCACCGTTTCCTTTCCATTCTTTCACCTTGATGAACTGTTGCAGGCACTGAGGCCAGGAATTAAATATGCAATGTCAGTGTTAATAGCGGAATGACTTAGCTGATCAACCGTTATGGCTGGTCCACTTAACATGTGGCAGCTGTGACCATTCCTGGATAAAAGTACTTAAAACCAAGATTTAACTTGTACGACGATTCGATAAAATGAAAAAGATATAGCTACTGTAGAAGAGAGATTAGAAAATGTCACGGCTAATGATCACTGGGGTTAGGATACTCTGTGCTAAGGCATGAAGTCATTAACAGGGTGTTGTGTCACAGCCATTTGACAGCACAATCTGCCGCCAATGGGGGTCTCGTAAAATGCCATACATCAGCCATTGCTGAAGGTTCCCTGCAAGTATGCGTGGCAGCAGTGAGGAGCAACACCCTCTATGAGCCCCAATTGGTGACTGATATTGCGTGGCATGTGACACAACAATTTGAACAGTACACTTTTAAAAGTCACCATATAGTATGTTACAATAGTGAACGCGACGATATAACAGTGGCTCCAGACTTGCTAGACATTTGTTGTTAGTGAGCAAAAGTGCTTCCAGGCGCTCGTAAAAAGCTGGTTAATGTGTAGGCTTATGCTGCACTACACAGGCATACTGACATAAAAAAAAGCACAAAGGGCCCTGCCCATATACTAATTGAGGACAAACATATATGTATACATAATATATATATAGTATATATATATTAACGATGAACACAACTAGACTCCCTGATGCATCAGCACCTGGTCCACACAATGCATGAAGCACAATAAAAACTTGTGCAAAGATTCACGAGGCTGCCATGTCATTCAAGCGTCACAAAAAGATGAGCAAAATCAGACAAATGGTGCCTTTTCATAACAGTAAAGCTAGCTTTCCAGCGAGGCAGTCTGCCAAGCTAATGGCAACATAGTCATTTTTGCAAACACCACAAATGAGCAGCCCACTTGTCTTATGACATGAAAAATGCAGATGTGGCACTCGTGATAAAACCCTGCGTCTTCAATCAAACTATGACTGGTGCCGCCACTGCGTGGACAAATGTGCAATGCCAAGAAGCTTATTTGCAAATTACGAAAAGGGGCAATTAAATATATGCTACAAAGTGCATAGTATTTGCAGTCGGACATAAGAAATCAATTGATCATTTCCTCTCCTATAGGGGGTAGGCACATGGCATCATTCGCCAGGAGTACTACAGACGTTTGTGGCGGCCACCATAACTTCGGTCACAACTTTGCACTGCCTATGTGAGCAGGCCTGTGTATCCAGGCAGCTACTAATATGCACAAATCCACCCACGTCCTTTTCGAAGAGTCTTTCCAGCTTGGCTATCGAGTGGTATGTCATATGTCAACTATGTGCTTAGGCATGCACATGCGTCAGTTAAGTGAGCCAGCAAAATCATGCTATGGAAAGAAAGTGCGCTTCTGCGACTGTATCGACCCGCTCGAACTCAAGATGATGAGCTTCAGCACGATGCTGCCTTGCATGGCTCAGACAGACAACAAGGTTTACCTTGTGGATGCAACGAGCTTTGTGACTCGCAGGCAACTGAAAACCTAGAAGTTGATGAAAGGCCACAATTTTCTGATGAATGGCTCGACGCAGCAGCCATGCATCAAAGTGGTTGCAGGCAGCATGGTCATTGTCGGAAAGGTAAGCAGATTTCCTCTTTTCTTTATTTCGATGCCATTTTTTGGGCAAAAGACTCGTGTGGATTCCACAACAACAGTTATCAAATGCCTTGACTATAGGGAAGGGGTCCAGTTACCCGGGGCTGTTTATAAATGGTGTTTTTGTGTATATAAACAGGCGCATGGCGCCATGCACGAGTTCAGCAGAGCAATGCTAGTTTCAGAGCTACTATCAGAGATGCTCCTTGATTTCATGAGAAACAAGTGTGTTTTATTTGTAACTTCCCACCAGAGCAACATTATCGCCTTCATTACAGATTTTACTGCATGTTGTCCAGTTGCATTGTGTAAGGTAGTGTTACTTCAAAAAAGGAAACACCAAGAACTAAATACTGGATTCCACAGCCTTCGTAATTGTTATGTTGCGTCCATTCTGTCGGTCTTGCCAAAAGAATTTTTTTTCACCCTTCCAGGTTTGTCCTTCACAATCATGCAATGAAAAGCTACTCACACCACGGCTTCTCAAAAAAGAAGACGGTGAGATGCTGGCTGCACACTGCACCTGCAAGGCCGGCCTTGGAGAGTCATGCTTGCACATAGCAACTGTGCTTTTTTACATTGAGGCTGTAGTGACGAAGAGAGATAGCCAGGTATTGAGAAGAACCCAACCTGGGGAACATCCCTATCACCGGTCTTTTTTCTTGTGTGATTGCTAAAGCCAAACACATTACAGCTCATCATGACACCGAAGCTCAGTTGACACACAGCCGAAGCGCGTAGTCTGTCCGGACAAGCAAACGCTGCATGTAGACATGTTCAGTAAACAAATACCAACAGCACTGCACACGAAACACTGAAAGGTCCATGCTTATATATCAGTGACTGGTTAAGTCCCCAAGGCGATCAGCGTGTCCAGAAATAGGGATCAGATGTTTGTGCAGGAAAGACCACTGGTATTTTTCCAACGCTCCGTGAGTGATGCGACCATAAACATGGTGTGGCTGCCCTGGCGACAGTGTCACCACCTCGCGGATCAAGCTCAATGCATACCCCCTATAGAGACACGAGTTGGCCTTTTGACTTAACAGTGTGTCTTTCCAGAAGAGGTTTACACAAGAAAGTAATAGGCATGAAAAATGCCTACGTCACTCTCTAAGAACAAATGTAATCAAAAGTGTCCTTACACGAGGGAGCCTGCCAACGACACTGAGCACTTCAGTGCCCAGAGCACACTCGTCATGCTGAAGCACAATTCACACCGAGACAGACAGAAAATATGAATTGAACACCTGTTACATGTCCTTGTTCAGGTGACAAGTCTTTCTTTTTCTGCAGAAGTCACCTTTGCCTTCCAAAGAAGAGGAGTAGAAGAAGAACGGCGACAGGAGAATGCACTTGAAGGCTCCGCGAAATGCCGCTCACTGGCATAACCTGGTTGATGGCCACATGTACGAACAACACACCTTGCAGGGCAAAACAAAAACCAGGGAGCAAGAACACCACATGGGAGAATGGGACAACAGGGCCAGAGTTGCCAGGGACAGAGCTTGGCAAGTGTATTTTTGTTTCTATTGCCTTGCTCTTGTGAGTCCCTGTAAAGCACGGCAGAGGACACACTTTCACGACCGGCTGTGCTCCTGTTTCAGCTTAGCTAGGACTGCAGCAGCCGTTGAGAAGACAACCACAATAAACCACTTTAACTAAAACACTTTAGATATGTTACTCCTTAAGCTGCCTGTGCTGTCAACTCTACAGCACTTGTGCATTATCTTGATGGCAATGAAGACATTGCCTTAGCTATCAGCTGAGTTTCCCATTCTCTGCACTTGTGCATCTGCAAGTTCTTCATGACAAAATGCCAGCCTCCTCTTGCAGGACGTCAGTCGCATCTATGCTGGACCTTTGCAACCAGCTATGCTCCCAGCTCAGCTCGTCTTTGACAGTACTGACCATCAAGCAGAAGTTCACACCATTGGTGCAGCCTTCCGTCTATGCCATTCATGCAATCTTTTACTATCCACCAACAAAGACAAGCAAGTAAATTCTATTCTATCTGCTTGGCTTCACTTGTCTTGTAAATGCACGCACGCAGGGAGTTTATGCATTAAACTGACGGCCACCTCTCGCACTTCTGCCTCAGTCTAACATAAGCTGGACAGGAGTACAGGCTCAGTCACACCGTGAGAAAGAGGTTGTCTAGTACTAAGGAGGGACATACGGTGGCGGCTGCCGGTAGGTCGGTGCAGCCTTGGGTCGACGGTCAGCTCGACCTGATGCAAATGGTGGCGTTGGATGCTGGTAAGGTGCGGCACTGTCTGCAACATCGACTCCCCGAGGAGTAATGGCACGACGTGCCGTCTGCGGCGTGGCCCCACGTGGGTACTCCGGTGGCGGAAGAGGAGGTCGTTCTTCTTTCATTATAACTGGTGGTTTGGCTGGATCTGGCTTGTCTTCCAGTTCATCGGCAAATATGATAGGGATGCCTTTGTTGATGAATGTACTGCCATCTTGCATGCTGAGCTTTCCCTTGCGCTTCTTGCGGTACAGAAGGCAGGCGATGAGGGCAGCCAGCAGGAGCATTGCTGCAATCACAGCTGCTGGAATAATGGTGGTTATGTATACATCATCGTCATCAGCAGGTGGAATCGTTTCGCCGGGAGGTGGTGCTGTGGGTGCTGCAGCTGTTCCCGCTCCCACGCCAATAGTGGGTGGAAGGCCTTTGTCCATGCACAGTCCCAGAGGCATGGTATCTGCCTTAAGAACATGGAACTCTGGGCGCATTTCTTCTATGAGCCGCTGTGTTAGCGTCTGGTTGTCATGTACCAGACGTCTCATGAGCTGAAGGATAGTTTCTGTTGGGCACGGTTCATAACGAAGTGTGTTATTGGTCCAGGCATAAACAACTGAGCCTTGACTAATGGTGTTGACTGTGATAAACCTAGGGTCGGGATCGCCATACAGCTGTGCCAACTTCCAGGCAACTAAGACCTTGCGACTGATGTTGCGACTGAATGCTTCAAAGTCCTCTTTTAAGTGCAGGCTGAACTCAACAGCCCACTTCATTTGCGCACGAGGCTGCACCAGAACAACAAAGACATCCGTGACTGTTGAACCGGCACTGTCTTGGGCAACCATTTGGAACTCGTGCCTGGGAATGTCGACGTCCAAAGGCAAGCCATACAGTTCCTGTGTTCGTGGGTTGAACTGTATCCATGAAGACTGGGGCAGTTGAAGACCATCAGCAGAAAGGAAATTCAGCGCCAAATACCGAGTGGTGCCATCTTCATAGTCATAAAAGGTGTCATCAGGAATGATAAAACGCAGGATTTCTCCAACAGTGGCATTAATCTGGCCAATAGGGTTGCGTTTAGTGGGCACTTTATTGTGGAGAGGAGGCGCTGCCGACGCCGGTGTCTGGCAAACACCAGAGTATTCTACATGTACAGACTGGAGTTTGAGGTTGCCTAGAGCTTTCTTGAAGGCTGGTGTTGGCCCTCCAGAACTGTCAACCATTCGACCATACAGTGCTTCCAGCTGTTCTTTTGGGCAAGGGTGCTTGGGCAGCGAATCATTGGTCCATGCAAGTGTGAAAGGATCGCTAGTTGCCGCCTGCACGGTAATGTGTGATTCATCAGGGTCTCCAAAGAACTTTGCGAGTCGACGCACAGCAGCAATCTGCCAGTCCAGACTGTTGACATACTCCCAGCGTTTGGGTTTAAGAGTGGCATTGAACTTATGGTGGACTGCTCGCGCACTGGTGTGCTGCCATACATTGATCTCAACCAGGTCGTGCACAGTGTCCCCTTCAGCATCCATGGCCTCCAGGCGGAAGTAGTACCTGCCAATGTTGTCATCCAGTGGCAAAGCTGACAGCATCTGCTTCTCAGGGTCAAACTGGATCCACGAGCGGGGTTCAATGGCCGTACCTGCCGAGGTAACAAACATGAGCTTCAAGTTGCGTGTGTCACCATCCTCCGCGTCACGGAAGGCATCTTCTGGGATCTCGTAGCTCCACACTTTGCCTGCTGTCACAACCAGCTTCTGGAGACGCTTGTTCAATGTGGGCCGTGAGTTGCCGGGCTTCCTGGTCACGGATGGCTGAATTGGTGGGCTCAGAGATGGCTCAGGCAGCCGGCTCGTGGGCTCCACAATGCCCGGCCCGAAGGTTGGCGTTGCCTCCAGCACACCACTTGCCTCCCAGCCAGTGACGGTGCGCGTTGGCCGAATTGGTGGTAGTGGCGGAGTGTGACCTGGGGGTAGTGCTGTGGGCAGAGCCACCATGGAGAGCGTGGGCGATGGGGCAATGACCCCATGCCTAGCATGGTCACCATGGTGGTGCCGGTGGGCATGGGAAGAAGGTCCATTCATCACAGGTGACGCCATTGTGGGCACAATGCGCGTTTCAGGCGTTGCCATGGGCTGTTCGCTCACTTCCATGCTGCTGCTGCTGACCAGGGTAGGAAGCACGGCTGGAAGAACAGGAGTGCCTGCAACATGATTGCTGTGGGCCCGCGTCTGTCGTGCCTGCACGCTTGACACATGCCAGCCAACAACTGGGTGTCCAAGGATTCTTGCAAGTGTCCCATCTCTCGCTGCAGCCTCCAGTCGGGCCAGGGCAGCTGCATGGGCTGCTTCGACATCACTACTGCAACCCACGCGCCACCGTAGTCTAAGGCCCTGCGTATGGCGCAGTCGGCTGTCACCGGCTCCGGCCAGAAGAGCTGCTTCATCGTAAGCTGTCTCGCCGGGAGCCATCGGGGAGAGGGTTACTTCGTTGGTAGAAAAGCCAAGAAACCGAGCCAAGCCAGACAGCAGCTGAGCTCGTGCCAGCGGACCTGCATGGCTGGCATCAGCATCGACTGTGAGCACTGCCACAGCCACGGGGTCTCCCGGCCCGCAGGGACCTCGCGTAGCAACTCGTTCTTCATCAAGCACTTCGACCGAGAAGACATCCTGGGCTTGTGATTCACCTGCAAACGAGATCACGTTGTACAACTTCTATAAGTAAAACCAAGCAAAAGGCACATGAAAATAAATCAAAAATAGGGATCCAGTATTCAATGGAAATTGACATTCTAAGTGGACTGCACAGTGCACAGGAAGCAATCGAGTGCACAGGAATGCTCACGAACAAATGCTGAAGATGCCAAGGCACAGAAACCTGCTTCCTTCTGATATGCTAGGGTCATATTTTACGAAGACTTGTGCCTTTCTATGTGTTGGTGACAGTCGTTTGCATTTTTTTGCCAATAGCAATCTGAAAGTAATCCACGGCTATGGAGACTTTCTGGAAAGTGGGTGTCACAGAATATCCATCTTACATATGTGGAACATATCAATACAACACTGCATACTGCATGAGGAGCCTGCTTTTAGAGGCCACAAAAGAATAAAAATATTTATATATTACTGCTTCTAAGGCACCTATAAATACAAACAAAATAGACTTTTTAATTTTTAAACATTTCAAATCGTAGAGAGCCGCATGATGTCTGGTAACTTCTAATAGCAATGTGTCACAATTTCAAAAAAGAAAAAATCAACTTTACCATTTCATACGTGCCTAAATAAAAAAGATGCAAATGGATCAAATCTTTCATACCGAAAAAGTTACGTGATTTCAAATATGCCAGGTTATCTGTATTTTTGAACAGACTTATTGAGGGCCTCCTGTGGCAGACACCGCAATTCTGTCGCATCAGCTGGATCGCTTGAAGCAGGCGCCATTTTCAGGTCAAACTATGGTTAGTTAATTAACAAAATATCCACAATTACTTTGTCATCATTCACAGTAGAGTACTTGTCCTAACCGAACCTGAACAGCAATGACATAATATCTACTGAACAGAAATCCCATGCTTAGATTGTGGGGATTGAGGTATGCTCCGGCGCCTTTATGCCGGCATTCACCTCTTCTGTCGTCCCTACGCCGCTCCCTTTCCACTCGCAACGACTGTCGGCAATGGCACTCAACTCGCTGCAGTTGGCGGTAGGTGCGCTCACATTGCCACAGCCTAGGGTGCCTCGATACTACATTTCTTTGTACAGAGTGGCGACACGTCCGCTTGGGCCGCCATATTGTGTTGAAACACGTAAAGGCGCGCTATGATGAACAGCGGAAATTTAGGTTGTTCATTCACTAACAAAGTAAAAATTCATAATTTTCGTAGTTTGAACACTTAGGTGAATTGCTATATTTACATCTCACCTTAAAAACAGAGGTGTAACGCTTATGGTAAAGCAATACTAGAATAAGTTTCAAGCCCAGCAAATAACTAGCGGTTTTCACCGCGCTTTCGCTGATGCTCACAAAATTTGTTTCGAAAGCAATGTTGACACATATGGTGTATACATAAACAGTTTCCTTCTGAAAGGTTGATGCAATTTTAGCTAGAACTATAGCTTAGTCATGCCATGAAGAGGTACAGGACAAAACGAGGTGAACAAAAGTGGCAGCATTGCCAATAACTGATAGTACCGTAGTTATCGAGAAACAAATCCTGTGTATGAAAGGTAAGAATGATAAATTGCACATGGCCAAAAACAGTCTTACATTAGCAGAGTGTCAAAAACCACGCTTAAGGTCGCGGTTTCAATCACAGCTGTGGCTGCTGAAATTCAATGAGGGTAAAATAAAAAAAAAAATGCTCGTGTACGCAGGTTTAGGTGCATGTTAAAGAGCCCCAACTGATCAAAATTATTTCAATGTCCCCAACTACGCTCAATAATCAGACTGGTTTTGGCACACAAAACCACAGAATTCACTATTTTTCTAAGTGAGATGCAAAAGGAACGTACACGGCCTCAAGCAAACGACCTTAAAGCACTGATAAATGAACACCATTGTTGCAGGTATCTAGCTTACAGTATAAGAGGAGGATGCATTCAGCTTGTGAAAATTTCCTTCCTGATTGTGTAAGTGTTATGCCTATATGGTTTGCAGAAAAACACACTTGTCTTACGTTTTGTAATCCATAGATGAGCACAGCAATGAGAGAAAGAGTAGCATATAGCGGCACATCTCACCAAACAAAAGGGGAAATTTGTTGCCAATATACCGTATTTACTCGCATAATGGTCGCACTTTTTTGTCAGAAAAATTGACGCAAATTCAGGGGTGCGATCATTACGCGGGTTAAATTTCCCGTGAATAGAAAAAAAATTTTTTTTTTCCGTCCAGTGTTTGCTGTGGGATGCGGGTGCGGGACACCAAAACAAAAATGGCAGCCGGCGGAGCAAGCCGAATGCGCCGAACGAGATTCTTTTTTTTCTTCTCGCGAGTACATTACATGCATTGAAACAGTTTCTTCCGTATCAGTGATGAATAATATTGTTAATATCGACAAGTTTGCTGCAATAACACAGCCATGTCCACTTTGAATACATAAACAGATGGGTGCACTTAGCTGCCAGTGACATAGAAACGCATAGCCGGCGTGCTGCGGAAACTGCGGCATCTGTCTTCACTACTATCTAATATGGCACGTTTCCGCTAAGGGTGGGCGAATATCTTAGCTGTGTTACAAGCATCCGCATATGAAAAGGGTACACTTTTAACGTATCAGTGTAAACGTGGCTACTATCATTGCTGCTCGCGATTCGTTGCGTGCCCACGAGTGCAGATGAAAAGAATCGAAAGGCGCATGTTTTGTTTTTGTTGACCACAACCATTATAAAGCCTACCCATAATAAAGGCAAGTTTGGTTGTACCTATTTTTGTCATGGAAGTGCAGAAAATGATGAAAGTAATGAAATGAGGCACCTACTTAAGTATGTTTGGTGCGCGCAGACCGCTTGGCTTGTCTTCAGGAGTCGTTCACGTAGCATTCGACAGATAGTAATCGCGATCATTATTAGCTAGACTTGGCACACGACATATCGCTGCGGCAAGTTCGGGGTGCGATCATTACATGGGAAATAAAAAAAAATGAATTTTGACGACAAAATGCAGGGGTGCGATCATTATGCGAGTAAATGCGGTATATAGCTGTCACTTGAGTAAGACCATAGGAAGACAGCTTCGAAATAACTAGGTGTGGTTCAAGGCAACAAGCCAACATGTTCACCTGCCTCAGGATGCCACGCAGACAAGCTTGAGAGCATTGACCAAAAACAAAGCTCATGATACATGCTTCTTACAAACATGAAAACTAACCAGTCAAAGAATACACCTGCAGCGGTTTTAGTACTTCATTATTTCATCCCTTCGTTAGTTCTGAGTGGCACACTCAGTGCAAGCATAAATGCTGAGCTGCAATATAAAACTCTCCAAGACCATTTTCCTAACAATTCGGTGCTCAGTGCATGTGATTATCAGAAATTACACATGGGATTCAAGCAGGTTTTTCATCACCTTAATTAGATGACTATGACGGCAAACAGCTAGTGCTTTGGAAAATATCCTGAAGACCGTTTCACAGGAGGCACAAATTTAAGCATAATGGCTTCGTAGAACAAGGTTCTTGCTGACCTTTTCTGCTTTCTAGGTTGCAGAGAAACTAAATCATAGGTGTCGGGTTCACATTTAGCTGGCACACAAAAGTGTGCAGGAAACGGGCATGGCGGAGTGTCTTTAAGGGGGGACACTGCTATTAAAATAACGTTTATTTTTTTTCTCTCATTAATAATGAAATTTGCCAGATTTATTAAAACTGTCGTGCTGATTTCAAATATGTAATTAGTTTTGCTGTAGGTCAACTAGTTCCTAGGATAATTAACATTTTGCCATCACTGTTTAAGGCTGCAATGGAAAATAAACGACACAATAAAACATAATTTTAAGGCGTGGTTAGAAAGCATAAAGAGCAAGGAATGAAGTATAGCAAGCACTTTTTTTCCCTGACAATTAGTAGATAGTATTTTACAGCCCATTGAACATAAGACATCAAAATGTAAAAACCATGTGGCAGAAGATGTAGCAAAATAATTTCCAGAATGAAAACAAAAATATTTGCTTGCTATACTTCATGGAGTGTTCTTAGGCTCCATTCTGGAAAAAAAAAAGTTAGTTCTATCTGTACTTGGTCTTGAGATATCGAGGTCTGAATATTGGATGGAGTCCAAAATTTGCATTTTGAGGAACCCATTTATATAATGGGACATGGCATCCAGAACAAACATTTTTGTTATTTGCTCTTGATGCATGAAACTTTTAAGACTTCTAACAAATGTACTGCAAGAAGATAGCTAAATGTAAACTATCTTCCTAGATGTTTAAAGAGTGCAAGTTAGCATTTGGATGTTTGTGCTTTAGCCTAAGTTATGAAATAATGTTTCAGCTTTACAAATGTGAATTCTTGTTGGCGATTTCTATAGGATTTCAAAATATTGCAGTGTCTGCAGACACTATATCACAGTTTTTCTGCACTCTCTTACTCGCAAGCATTGAAGCAAAAAAAAAAAAAGACAAGAATTCGTTGAGCAGAAGGGACAGAGTGCTAATTCCAAAATTTCAGACTAAAAATACTATATTTGAGAAAAACAAAAAAACTATAAAATCTCGGTAAAGATCAATTTAAAGCTTCAAAAACTGAGAAATAATAGTTACACACAATATAATCAAAAACACACAGAAATGCTTCCTCCAATCTTGACATTAGGTGCACGCATAGGTTTGTAACAGGATCTGGAATACACCAACACAAACCCTCGCACCTGCAAGAGGCAAGCGACAGGGGCATGGCAATAGGCATTGGCACATCGTCTGCTGTCTCCGAAGTAAAACTACATCTGTGGTATTCAAAGTAAAATCAGTGGGTGAACTGTGGGGCTAGTTTTGGTACTGGCAATAAAGTGTTTCCATGACACTGATAGCAAAAGGAAATTTCAATGACTTTTGCATATGTGGCTTTATTTTCTCAACCTACACAGCAATAAAGCAATGCAATTATGCGTAGAAATAAAATGTGCTTTTGGAGATTTTCTTTTTCGGCATCTTATATTTTTGATTAGTCGCTTTATTGGTTGCGCCAATGGGCGGTGCATTCATTGTTATCGTTTCGGCTGCCATTCTCTTCATCTGCTGCTGCCTCTTTCTATGCACGTGCATGTTTTTTCTAATGCTCTGCACCAATGCCGGAAAAACTGAGGACAGGGCACAAGGCAAGCTGCGTGGCTGTGTCGTGTGGCAACTTGGGGAGAGAAAGCGGGGCGAAATTTTTCCATTTTCTTGCGGACAAGAGGTAAGCACAGTTTTTCTGCGGTTGTTATGAAGAAACAAGTGCTATCCTTATCAAAACAGTTATAGGACGAAACAAAAAGTCTTCCGCGGTCGTTTTCAAGTGAATATCTGTTTTGGTTTGGTGCAGAGCATTTTTCTGTGGTGTTGCAAGAAACTAAACCTACTTGTTCACAGTTGTACCTGGGCCAATTGATGTTAGCTGACGCGCAGACGGAAATTTCACTTCGGTATATGTTAGCGGTTCCTCTTCGTTTCTTCCATGAGCAGAAAACTTGCAAATTATATTTGCCGAAGCTTGTTGCACAAACTGGCTATGCTGAAGAGCATTCCAGTGACCAGTTTTTGTTAAGACATGGCCACCTTTGAATGTTCATGAACACGACAGAAGCCATAAAAGAACCAACTACTTCACAGTCACTGTTTGCATTTTGAATCACAAGGTCGAGTTACCTGCACAATGAATGAGATGCACTTCACTCTTCAACACATGCCTAGAAGTACAGAATTTTTCTGTCGCTTCTTCCTACTTTTATGTTTCGTTTCGCTTTCAGGTGTTCTTTAATCGTGACCACGCGGTACTTTGCCCATTTTTCAGATGGAACCTATGGTGAAATTACACTAAATGGGGAGTCCTGGCGGGGCTGACGTGGGAGCAGATGTACAACTGCTACCACTTCTGCTCAGATCACATCAAAGAAAGGGAACATGCCGACACGGCCAAAACAAGACTGTTTTGGTCAGCTGCTGCAGCTGTTGGAGTGGAACAGCGGTCCCTGATCGATGAAGGTTAGGAAAACAAGTTATTAGTGGTAGCAAATCTATGCTTCTGTGGTTCATTAATATTTTGCAAAAACCACTTGACAGGATACGGCACAAGTGCCATGACCATGGCCACTGCTGCCTTTTCCACATCGTCTGCTATGCTGCCGGATGCCATGTGATGTTACGCAGCGAAATTTGCTCCATGTGCACCAAGAAACCCAAGTGCTTTTCAGTTTCTCTTTATTGCTTGCTCGTCTGTGGTGCGTGATGTTCCTGATTATTGGCTAAACTAAAAAGACAAACAGTTTTTACTGACAATAAGCGAACTCACGTGCGTAAAAAGTGGCTCCACGCTTGGTGCTACAGCATACGAAGCCAGTTCTTGCCGCGCACTGCCATGTTCTGCGTAAGTTTTGTTTACTGCTTTATAGCAGATTCTTCCGGAGCAACAATTCCTACGTTCACTTGCCCTGCAGCTTTAAACTATTAAAAATTAGTTTTCTTCTTTTGGGTATTTTGCTGAAAAATGAAGCCAAAGTAAATACAACGCTGAATTACCTAATCGTTAACAAGATTAATCAAAAACTTTTATCGATCAAGAAAACTAGCTATAAAGAAATTGATGCCTAGTATTCCCAGCCAGTTATTGAAAAGCCAGCAATGCTTAACATGTTACGTGAATATATAGCTGCACTAAAACTTGGAACTTTGTTTATTCAATGTTGGAGGCATATTTCTACTTGAAATCCTGCAATCAAATATGATCAGAACTGACCTGCATAGATTGAAAGTACTATTTTACAAAAACAGTTCTGTTTTTTTGTCACATACACTAGAAATGTGATAATGAACAGGTTTTTCATGTTGTGTTTCCATAAATGTGAAGCAATGTCATATGGCAAGCATTTGTCACCAATGGAATTCACAATGGAACATGACACTCAAGCAGAGACAGGACGCTGCGCTTGTCCTGTGAGCCTTGAGTAGTGTTCCTTTACACCAGAATGTGCAACATTGGGGAAATTTGCTAACTAGCCCAACAAGATGTTCTAATGATGTATCTGTCTTTACAGGCTCTATACTGCCGCAGCGAGGCCGAAAGCGGGAAATATACTCAGCAGAGACCGCAGGGGTCATCAGCCGACTGAGAAATGATAAACAAAGGTATCAAAAATCAACGAAGTTGAAGACCTGCCGAAAAATTCGTCTTGGCTGCTCGTAGAATCTTAAAATTCAGTTTGCGGAAAACCCTTGTCTCAAGTAAAATAAACACAATGGTGCAGCATCTCCAGTTTGACATCCCAAGCCCTTCGCCACCAGTGAAAATGTTGAGTGTCATTAACGTTTTGTTGTGGAATGCATATCGGACTGGAAGAATATTGGTGTTCTTCGAGCAGAGTGGCAATCTGCTCTTGCCGATAACGAATGGTTGCAGTTTGCACGAGCCATCCATGCACGCAGTGAGCAAAACTGAGATGCTCATTTTTCCTCCATGGCATGTACTGCCCTTCAGATTCAACCACTTGTCTGGCACCATCTGCCAAAACAGTGCTGTTTCAAGTGTGTCAGCCTTAAATACTTCCGACGGCGCAAGAAGTGATCGCGTCTCCGTTAGGAGGAGTGCACTTACAGGGGTGCAGCACGGCGCAGTGTTCAAGACATCTAATGCGGCGGTGAACAGGAGTTCAATGTACGCATAGTACATCGCTATACTTACACCTTATTTACTCGCATAATGATCACACTCACGTAATGGTCGCACCCCAAAAGTATGTCATGAAAATTTGATTTTTTTTTCCCTTCCCGTGTAATGATCGCACCCCGAACTTGCCACAGCGATGTATTGTGTGTCAAGTCTAGCTAATGATGATCGCGCTTACCATCTGTCGAATGCTGTTGAATGCTACGTGAACGATTCTTGAAGACATACCAAGTGGTCTGCATGCATCAAACATTCTTCAACAGATGCCCCATTTCATTCTTTTTATCATTTTCCGCAATTTCATGAAAAAAAAAAGCTACAACCAAACTTACCTCGGCTTTATTATTTATAGACATCATAAAATGGTTTTAATTAACAACAAAAAAGGCGCCTTTCGATTCTTCTTGTCTGCACTCGTGGGCACGCAACAAATCACAAGCCGCAATGATAGTGGCCATGTTTACACCGATACGTTAGAAGTGTACCCTAGTCATACGCCGACGCTTGTAACGCAGCTAAGATATTCGCCCACCCTTAGCGAAAACGTGCTGTATTAGGATAGCAGTGAAGACAAATGCCGCAGTTTCCGCAGCATGCCCGCCATGTGTTTCTATGTCAGTGGCAGCTATGCTCGCCCACCTCTGTTTCTGTCCCCTCCCCCTCAAAGTGGACATGGCTACGTTATTGTCACAAACTTACCGACATTATCGATACTATTCATTACTGATACGAAAGAAACTGCTTCAATGCGCATAATGTACTCATGAGAAGAAAAATAGTCGCGTTCGGCGGGTTCGGCTGGCTCCACTGGCCGCCATTTTTGTTTTGGTGTCTCCCACTGACAAGCGACAGCCACCTGCTTGTTAACCTGTTCACATCCCGCAGCAAACGCGGGATGAAAAAAGAAAATTTTTCATCTCACGGGAAATTTAACCCACATAATGATAGCACCCCTGAATTTGCGTCAATTTCTTTGACAAAAAAGTGTGATCATTATGCGAGTAAATACAGTACATGAGATTTCTAAGGGGATATTAAAGCTGATCGATAAAGACAATATTTCGATATATCAGAGTATATCTGGAATCAACTGCACAGCTCAGACTACAAATAACTTAACTATATACAGTGCAGTACCAGATATAATGCAGCTTTTTCAGACTCTTGTTTATCTTCCCATTGAACTTAACGTCAAAGTATACAGCTTGTAGTAGAGTTTCAAGAGAAGAAATCCCAGGTATAATGTGGTCGCCGTAAAATACCACAGACAAATGAGGCAGCGAGTGTGAAAGACAGCTCTTGCTGTGTGGCTCAGAAAAAAAAAAAAAAGCTATAAGGAAGAGACCAATATTTTTTAAGTCTGTAAACGAGAAATGAACGTTTTAGCACGCTGGCAGACGCAGACCACAGTACACTGTATGCTAAATCCCTCTAATGAAGTGCGACTGGCCCCTGTAATGTGGAGTATTCTTTTCGCATTAACTTTATTAGCAGTTTTGGTTTACGAATCCTGCAGAGTAATGTATTTACTTGAATCTAGGCAGGCTCTGATTCTAAGCCAACCAGCAAAAGTCCAGTCAGAAAAAAAAAACTTACCTTGAAGGTAGGCCAAACAAAAAAGCGAGGACAGCATTCAGAAAATCAAAACAGCATTTATTGAATAAGAACATGTCGAGGTAATTCTATGTCACTACCTTCCTTATCGCTGTCATCTCCTTGTTGCAGCCGACACAAGCAAAAAGCGTGTCCTGCTGCCCCCTCAAACAATGAACATCTTTCTCATCGATGTCAAAGTCCTGCCTGCTTTGAACATTTGACGATGCCTCTGTGGCTAGCACAACTTTTTGTTTGAAAGTGGCAGCATAGTGGCATTGCCTGCTTGTTGCCATTACAGCACCAAGCAATGCAACATACGGGTAGGGGGGCCTTTGTCAGGCAGTTGCACCTGCCTTTAGCCCCTACATTCCAGACAATGTATTTTCTAAATAAAGCACTAATTCATTAATTCATTCATTCATTCATTCATTATGATAACGCCACGCTGCACGCTGATACGACACAGGTCAAAATGGCGATGTTGCTCGTGCACTTCAGTTGTCTACTGGTGTGGCTAGTAGCAGCTGCAATACTGACTTTTCTAGATGGCGCTACCTATGCAACATACTTATCAATTTCAATTAAAAACTGGCGCATATTTTAAAATTTTCGAATGTGTGCCAACCCTAGATCTTGGTATATGATTATCTGAAAAAAAAAAGAAAAACTATTGGCCTAGAATTGAATAAGTACAATATTAGCCTATAGCTTAAATTGAAGCTCCTCACAGCTGTTTTGCATGCAACTGAGTATTATAGAGATAAGTTTTGTTAGTTTGATTACACAATGCCAGGATTATCGACGTTTTCAGGTGGTCCCGAGGAAGCCATACAATCAAGATTCCACAGTAGTCGTTTTTCTCCATCTACAAACCCACATGTCACACAATGTCCTCGTCATGGTCCTTATCTCGTCTTCCAGGGCCGGTGCTTTTCTGCAGACGGGAGTCGCCGCCATACTAGACGTGGTCAATCATTTTTGGGTGTAAGCATCTTCAAATCAACCGTCTTTCCCAAGTGACAACCCTACTCGTACAACTGCTTCCTTTCAGCAGCTGCCAACACACGGCAACACATGTATGTTCTGGCGACAGCTGGCCTTGGCAACATCTGGCTTCCCCACTGACAGAGGAAAATTCACCTGTATTTTCTTGAAAACCAGGCAAGTTAGAGTGTCAAGTGTTATAACGAACTATCCGCACAAGTTCGCCTGTGTGCTTGCATGTGGGTAGAACGCTCTGGACTGTGCGAATCTGCTTGTGTGAACACTGAACTTATGTGCCTATGTGATCAGCGTGCCTTCTGATGACTAATAAGCCAAATCACCACACTTGCTTCCATGCTTCCCACATGTGTTGCTTTTCATCCCTCTGTTCGTTTACCGTTTCTTGTTTCGATTGGGTTGGTTGACCTGGTCGAACCTTATACCAATAAAGATCTTGCACAATGATAACGCTGTTCGTGTCAAGGCACCGGCCATGGCCGAGTCATTCATCAAAGGTACCCATATTCGAAAAATTCAATATTAGATATTTGATTCGCGAATATAATTATTCGAATCGTTGCTCTTCGATTCAAAATCACATATCCGAGTATTCACACACTCCTTCGAAAAACCTATGCATGATTATACCAACCCTGAATGTGGTGGAAAAATCAACACAGTATGCACCCGGCATTCTACTATAATGGCACTTCGTGCATGGTCAGTGCAGCAAAGTCAACGCAGATAGTGCAGGAAATCTTCCAAAGGGCATGACAAAAACTGTTGAAACGACATTGCGTGCATCCCACTACGAAAGCAAGATGCACCAAGATAGAAACGAAGAGTGCTGCAATGAAGGGCTAGGTCATGGCAAGAGCAAGAGAACTTACAAGGAGCATGGTAGCCAACATAAACTCGTGACACAGCAATGTTGTTATGCGCTGGGGTGTTTACAAACCAACATCGCTGATGTCAATGTTGTGAGGTACCGTGCTTTGCATTTTTCTGCATGCATATACTTTAAAACGGATTTTAAATATGCTTTAGGCTACACTTACCGTGGATATTTTGTGGATCTTGTGCGTGTGTGTCCCGAGAAATCGATCTCACAAGTTATTTTGACTTCAAAATTTTGTGCTCCATTTCAGTGCTCCATTTAATGTCGCAACCTCCTATTCCTACGTGACCACTTTCTGCATCATGATGTCAGACACGGTAACTTCCTGGAAAACTAAACCAAAACTGGCTGTAGAAGAGCTATTGCATTAAACTAGTCAGGGCATGCCAAGGCTTGCCAGTATTTTTTCTGGTGTTCAGAGGTGTAGGAGCTTCATTTAAAACAAGACAAAAAATTGCAATTTCGCCTGAAATACGTAGCAAGGATTGCGATAGCAAATTCATAGACAGCTATACAAAGTAAGGATACAAACCTCGTTAAACTGTACCCACTTAAACAGCAGTTAAGTTTTAAAAGTAGTAAAGCAAATCCCCTACTCAGTGGCCATTAAACATAATGCGTGTTTGTATCCGCATAAACCATGCCAGCTTATTGTGTATGTACTGGTTAACACATAGTATTTCCACTTTTTGTCGCGAAATCACAGCGGTACATCAGCCTGGCAGCACGACGAGCCTAAGAGATCACAATGGTCTCCAAGCGCAAACACAGAGAGCGCTTAGAAGGGTGAAGCCACAAAAAAAAGCTAGAAAAAAAGAGCATGAAAGAGACCCAAGTGGAAAAGGAACTGGTGCTGACAAATTTCAACTGGAAGAAAGCGGAAGAGAAAATTCCTAAGCGCACAGCCACGGGGCTAGACGAGGTTCCCGTTAGGCTGATTAATGAACTAGGACCAAAAAGTAAGGAAGCTCTGGTGAAAGCAGTGGAACAAACTTTAAAAGATAGACGAATACCAGACAGTTGGCGACAAAGTAGAATGAATTGAATTTATAAAGGCAATGGGGAGAAAAACAGAATTCACTCATATAGACCGTTGACCATTACATAGGTAATATACAGGCTAGCAATGCAGGCAATCAAATTAAAGCTTCAAGCATGGGCCGAGAATAATGGCATTTTGGGAGAACTTCAGAATGGCTTTAGAATAGGTAGGCGTTTAGATGATAACTTATTTGTTTTTACTCAGTGTATTGAAATACCAAAAGTAGAAAGCAAACTGTTATATGTGGCCTTTTTAGACATTACAGGACCCTATGACAACGTAGACCACAACATTTTGTGGGATATTCTGGAAGGGAAGGCTTAGGTGACGATTGTGTACAGCTTTTGAGAGATATTTACCTAGAAAACACCGTTTGCATTGAATGGAAAGGGACGAGAAGCGAGGAGAAAGTTTATATTGACACGTGTGCTTATATTTATCGGGCGACCACGTTTCGCTGCCTAACAAATGTTATCGCACAGCGCGGGATGCGCCTGCATGTATCCGAAGTTTCTGGAAAGTTATCGATGCTTCTATCCGCTGTCTGTTGTCGCCGAACCTTGTGTTATCTGATTTCATCGCGCGACATGAATGGTGTACAACTTTGTGGAAGGCACGTGGGTCCAACGATTAGTTTGGAACATTCAATGACTGCTGTATAAAAGCCGACGACGCCTTCCTTGGAATAATAAGCGCGGAAGACTTCACTAAACAGCAGCGAGCAGACCCGGAGCTAAAAGACCTCGTCGAGTATTTGGAAGGGAACACCTACATTGTCCCTAGGGCATTTAAGCGCGGGTTGTCTTCGTTCACGCTACAAAACAACCTGCTCATGAAGAAGAACTTGTCACCAGTCCGCGCCAGCTACCTTCTTGTTGTACCGTCAGCGCTGCATCCAGAAATACTGCACGCCCTACACGACGATCCAACCGCTGGGCACCTCGGATTCTCCCGGACGCTGTCGAGGATACAGGAAAGGTATTACTGGCCGCGTCTGACCGCCAACAATGCCCGTTACGTCAAGACATGCCGAGACTGTCAACGACGCAAGACACCACCGACAAGGCCAGCAGGATTACTACAGCCGATCGAACCTCCTCGTCGACCCTTCCAGCAGATTGGGATGGATTTGTTAGGGCCGTTTCCGACGCCAACATCCGGGAATAAGTGGATCGTCGTGGCGACAGACTATCTCCCCCACTTCGCTGAAACTAAAGCTCTACCAAAAGGCAGCGCAGCCGAAGTGGCAAAATTTTTCGTTGAGAACATCCTGCTGCGACTTGGTGCCCCAGAAGTCCTCATCACCGACAGAGGAACGGCTTTTACAGCAGAGCTCACCCAAGCCATTCTGCAATATAGCCAGACAAGCCACAGGAGGACAACTGCCTACCATCCGCAAACGAATGGTCTCACGGAGCGCCTGAACAAGACCCTCGCCGACATGCTAGTGATGTACGTCGACGTGGAGCACAAGAGGTGGGACGCGGTCCTGCCGTATGCAACCTTCGCTTACAACACGGCGGTGCAAGAAACAACACAAATCACGCCGTTCAAGTTGGTTTACGGCAGGAACCCGACGACGACGCTCGACGGCATGCTGCCGTTCGTCACTGACGAGGAGAATCTTGACGTCGCTACCTATCTCCAGCGCGCCGAAGAAGCCCGACAGCTCGCCTGCCTACGGATCAAGAACCAGCAGCGTACCGACAGCCGACACTACAACCTCCGATGACGCTTCGTCGAGTACCAGCCCGGCGACCGTGTTTGGGTATGAACCCCGATACGCCGACGAGGACTGAGTGAGAAACTATTGTGACGCTATTTCGGACCCTACAGGGTCATCCGACGTATTGGCGCACTGGACTATGAGGTCGTGCCAGACGGCATTTCGCATTCACAGCGGCGCCGCGAACGATCCAAAGTGGTCCGCGTGGTGCATCTTAAACCCTTTTACGGACGCTGATGAACTTTCCTTATTTTGTTGTTTTCTTTGCTACGAGTGATTCTCTATTACTTTCGTTTCTTTGCAGCATCGAGTCGATGCTTTTTAAGAGGTGGGTATTGACACGTGTACTTATATTTATCGGGGGACCACGTTTCGCCGCCTAACAAATGTTATCGCACAGCGCGGGATGCGCCTGCATGTATTCGAAGTTTCTGGAAAGTTATTAATGCTTCTATCAGCTGTCTGTTGTCGCCGAACGTTGTGTATCTGATTTCATCGTGTGACGCGAATGGTGTAGAAATTTGTGGAAGAAACGCGGGTCCCAACGATTAGTCTGGAACATTCGATGACTGCTGCATAAAAGCCGACGCGCTGGACCCGCTGATCAAATTTCGACGATCGCCGACTGTGTTCGCCGCTCTCGTTGTGCTTTAAGTGTAGCCTGTTTTGTGGGCACAGGTTCGCCCAATAAACGTTAGTTTTGTCTTTCACAGTATTGCTACTGTGTTCATTGACGTCACGACCACGTGACAATATCAACAAGGGACTGAGGCAGGGATGCCCTTTATCGCCGCTGCTGTTTATAATGTACATGGTGAGGATGGAGAGGTCGCTAGAAGGAAGTAATATCGGGCTTAATCTTTCATACAAACAGGCAGGTACAGTAATAGAGCAGCAGCTCCCAGGTTTATTTTATGCGGACGACATTGTGTTGCTCGCTAACAAGCAAAGTGATTTGCAACGTCTGGCTAATATCTGTGGACAGGAAGGCAACAATTTACGTTTGAAATTTAGTGTTAGAAAATCAGGTGTTATGGTATTCAGTGAACAGACAGTGGAGATACAGGGCCAAGAAATACCTCGGGTAACAGAATATAAGTACCTTGTTATATGGATAAACGAAGGCAATGGATATATGGAAACACAGGAAAAAACCATAACAGTCAAGGGGAAGAGAAATGCAGCCATAATGAAGCACAGAGCGCTATGGGGATACAATAGGTACGAGGTCCTCCGAGGTATGTGGAAAGGGGTAATGGTTCCAGGACTTACTTTTGGAAATGCGGTTGTTTGCTTTATATCAGGGGTACAATCAGGACTCGATGGGAACCAAAGGTCAGTGGGTCGCCTCGCATTGGGCGCTCGCGGGAAGACTACAAATGAAGCTGTGCAGGGGGATATGGGCTGGACTAGTTTTGAAGTGAGGGAAGCTCGCAGTAAAATTGAGTATGAAGAACGGTTGAGGAATATGGAAGAAAGTAAATGGGCTGGGAGAGTGTTCAGGTATCTGTACAGGCAAAACATTGATTCACAGTGGAGGAAAAGAACTAGGAAGCTTACCAGCAAGTATGCGGCCTGTGGGGTGGGCAACACAGCTACAAAGAAGGTCAAGCGGAAAGTCAGAGAGGCTGAATTAATCTCATGGGTGGCGGCAATGGAAAAGAAACCTGCCATGAGTAACTACTTAAGAGGAAAAAACGAAATCAGGAAAGAAACAATTTATGATAAATCGAAGGGAAGCTCATTACTTTTCGAAGCGAGATCGGGATGCCTTCGAACACGCACCTATAAAGCGAGATATAAGAAGGAAGAAGAAGCATGTGCTTGCTGCGGTAAAGCTAGGGGAACGACGGAGCATGTTTTGGTAGAATGTCAAGACGTCTACCAAGCGGTCGATTTAGGCACCACTGGCCTCCTTGAAGCCCTTGGGTTCAGCGAGAGCAGTGGAAAAGTAAACATGTCCGCAATAGGCATCAGTAAGGGGCAATTGGAGGATTGGTGGAAGAAAAGTAGGGAAATGACAAAAAACGGAGATGTACAAAAGCACAGTCCGCAATAGGGGATCAGAAAATTTGGGTGTGGTAGTTCATAGTGTTTTTTTTTTCTTCTTTTTTTATTGTTTAACCTAGGTAGGACATTAGGCAGTACAATAGCAAGAGCTTGGTGGCGCAACCCACCGCCCCGTTCCAAAGGGCACGCTCATAACATCCATCCATCCAGCCACATCAACATCATTTCGGCACCGTGCCAGGGAGCGTTGTGGTGTTTGAGGCCTGTGTTATGGCATTATGCAAGCTGGGACTCGCGTCATGCTGAAGCTTGGACAAAAACCGGGTACTCAGCACAGAAGAAAAACTGGACATCATTCATGGTATTGAACGTGGCAAGAAGTTGGTGCTGGAATGCAAAGGGGTTGCACCATTGACTACAGTGTGTGGCATTTGGAATGCTAAAGAGAAGTTGCTCAGCAGTGCTGCTGCGACCGCGAAAATACGTCGGCTATGAGGTTAGACTTTTCGAGGATTGACTTTTCGCCATCGTTGCCTCTGTTGTTGCCGAAGTGTCGCCTAACGACAGTGATGACGACAAAGAAAGCGAAAGTATGGGCAATTCAGGCCCGAAAGTGGCAGAAGCTGTGTGTTATGTCACCCTTATGTGAGTGTTTGCCAAAACGAGGGGGCTGGCAGAAAAACTGGCTCGCAGTATGAGTTCGAGGCCGTCATTGTCACTGCTAGCCCGCCGCAGCATCAAACCAAAATAACAGACTTTTGTCACGCAAAGTGAATGAATACTGCGTGTTTTCTGCCCTTTCATCGCAGCCCCTCAAAGTTCCATTTTTTACAGGTAAGTGAGCGATGTCGCACTATTTCGGTTAAGCAGTGCTACTGCTTATACATACTTTTCCGGGCTCGGTTTAACGAGGTTTCACTACATTTTCATCAGCCTTATAAACTCGTAAGCATTTTCTTATTAAATAAATTAACAAAGATGGTGTCACGCACATAAGCAAGGATGAACACACCTCACTCGATGAGCATGGACACTTGCTGTCAAAACGCTGACGTGAGGAAGAGTGGCAGCAGCAGCAAGCAAATTGACCTTCGTGTTGCCTCTCAGTTCAACGCGAAATAAGCGGCAAGCGAAGCTACTAGCCTTTGGCGTACCTATATTTTGTATTCATAACAGATCGCTTGAAGAATAGAGCCCGTGCAGCTGTGCTCAGCCGCAACATACACAGCCACCGCTGCTGCTGGAGTAGAACTCCCCCCTCCCTGCCCCACCGCGTCCCCCGGTGCCTTACACGCACTGGAAGACTGCGTGCTTCCTCCCAACCTTCCTCCCTTGTGTGCACGAAATTTAGCCATCATCCTCGGCTCGCTCTGGCATGCTTTCATTCACACCTACAGCATATAGTGCGCAGCCACGGCGCTATAGCACTTGAACTTTACATGGAACATCACGCCAACGGCGGAAATGCGCCTGCAGTGTCCATATAACTGCCATCGCACTAAAGAAATAGAAGTTATAAATACTATGACACTACTTCTTTAAGACCTACTAGGCCTTCCAGGGGTGTAATAAGCCAACCAGGGGAGAGGCGGGTTTTTAAATGGAAGAAACTTGCAAAAAAGTCGATTTTTGGAAAAGTGCATTTTCGCTATGTTTATAGATTCAAGAATCCCTCCGCGAAATCTAGAACCTAAATTTAATGAGAAAATAATAAAAAATCTTGCTTATACGGGACCGGGTGGACGTGAAATTAGCAAAAGTTGGCCAAAGATGTTCGAACTTTGCGCTGTTGCCATTTGCGAATGCGATAGCCGGTGGCTGCCATCTTGCCCTTGTTCTGAAGCTGTTTTCTTTGTGCGCATTTTGTGCTGGTTCAAAACAGCGTCAATGAAGTGAAACCGACGCTATAGCATCACGTCCGTTCCACTGATTGGCCAAAGCACGTCCCCCCCGCACCTTGCTCATATTGGTCTGGCACTGTTTGACACGCACTCGACCGCTCTCACGTTTCGCTATGTTTCTTAACTCTGGTTTCATCATGCCGCTGTCTACACTGTCTACACTGTCTACATTTGTTCAGCCGCTTGCTTCATGACGTTTGATAAGGTGTCCATTTCGCTGCTGGAATGGCTGTAAGAGGTCATCGTCTCAAGGCTACTATGCGTCAAGATGCCGTGGAATGGATGACGGAAGGAGGCTAGGCCCGTCACACTCCTGAGGTTGCTGGTCAGCCTGGAGATCCCGCCGGATCGAGTTCCGAGCTGCAACGCAGCACGTCTAGCATCAACACTTCGTCTGCTTACGCCTCGCGGGTTGGCACAGATCTTGTAGACACCGTTTTCTTCACAACCGGAGAAAGTAGCAAGCGTGCAGCGATCACCTGAAAACGTGCCTGGCGTCGCAGAATGGAGCGAAAGTTCGAGCTGCTGGGTGTTAACACGAAAGAGGACGTCAATGACAAGCGGAACTGAATTTGCAATCGTTGATTTAACCGCCGTACAACAGTTCCTTGGACTCGTGCTGTGTCCCGGGTGTGGCAAGAAAGCAGTGATGCCTTCAAAGGATTCCACCAAGAAGTACGGGCTCTCGGCAGGTTCTCACTGGTGTTGTAAAAGTCGCAGGGCACTTTTTTCGTTGCTGGGTGCTTCTGTTGTTGCAACAATAGATTATTTTTTTGTTCTTGTTCTTTTTTTACAAGTACTGCTCCAGGAAGGCACCTGAGATTATAATAATGCTGTGCCTAAAGGTATGCCGGACGTACCCGCTTTGCTTCCGTTTCGCTAGCTCTGCGGCTCCTGCCTACCGATATTTGCATGTTTTTGCAGAAAGACATTTATTTAGCTTAAAACATACGAAAAGGCCCGCATAAGCAAACATACTGCTCCAGGAGAGCAGGCCCAGCCTCTGCTACGGTCCCTACTGCTACCCTGGCAAAATCTGTGAAGCTTGTGTTGAAGTGTTCCACCTGTGGCATGCGCGTATACAGTCAAACCCGGCTATATCGAACTCTCAAAAAAACGCCCATCAGTTCGATATAGAGCATAATTCGATATAAGCCTGCTAAATAATTGGATGTCATAAAAGCACATACCATTTATAAAATCGCTTTATTGAAGAAACTAGCTTAGTTTCGCATAAATTAGTCCTGCATTTTCTTCTGCTCGGGCAATTTCGCTGCCTGCGACGCACGTACTTCCCCACGTTGTCTAAGGAGTCGGAGCAGCTGAGGCCGCAACCTTCCGCATTCGCGCAGAAGCACCGGACTAATGCGAGTGCACCAATCACTTCGGAGGATGTGGGCAAAGGACCGTAGTTGCTTTCCTCAACGTGCCTACTTTCATTTGTGCTCGGTACGATGTCGGCAATGTAGTCTTCGTTTCCGGGCTCTCCCGTGGTCGCGACACCATCATCTGCACCACGACCTACTGTATACAGTAGGTCGTGATCTGCACTGACAAACTTGTCCGCCGTTGATTCGAATGTTCCGGAAATTTTGACAGCTCGCTCCAAACTTCGGCAACATCGGCAACGGCTTTGTCGCATTCATCAGAATTTACATTCATCACCGAGCACGCGGAAACCGGCACGTACGAAGAACCCCTCGTACACGGCCGTGCGTACGCGTCGGGCGCCACGGGCACCGGGTTGCGAGTCGGGTCACTTTAGCCCTAACCGTGCCGAGAGTGCTCCTCGGAATCTTGCACGCTGCGGGGCCATCCAACTTCTCATCGCGTTCGACGCGATTTATGATTTCGAGCTTCACGACGAAAGGCGAATTCTGCTGCTTCATCACGGCAACACTGCGGGAGAAGTCCCACAAGGCGCAAACGCGATAAACCAGAAAACCAGCCTGACAACTCGCACTTTCGCCATCTTGCACGAAGAGAGCACAAGAGTCTCTGATTGGCTGTCTGAGCAAGCGCTGTAGGCGGGCCAGGATCATTTTTTTGCTGGGGAGTGTCGATAGATAGTGATCTAAAGAAAGGTCGGACGCTTGATTCTACAACCCGTGAGGGAACACGGCGAAGCGTCGTCAGGGGAGAGAGAGTGGAAAGTGAAAGATGAGAGAGAGAAAGAGGGAGGATGTGGCCTAATAGACTCCACTATGCGCGACAGGGGGAGTGTCGACGGCTCGCCCGAACAGCCCGAGGCAGCGTGGTCACGGTAGGGAGAGCGGTTGGATGGAGCCGCGCCGCCGGGTTTCCCCGCTACCGCGAGGGAAAACCAACTTCTGGGGGCACTTTTCCGCCGCTTGACGGTTCGATATATCGGGAGTCACTGCAATATTTGTTCGATGTAAGCGTAATTTTTGCTATATATACTCATTGTAACTATACCGTGACCAGAAATTGTTCAATATACAGAATAATTCGATGTAAACGGGTTCGATATAGTCGGGTTCGACTGTAGTGCGCTGAAGCCTTGAAGAGGCTCATCGGAGGCTTCACATGTCCAATAAGGATCACACGAATAGAGATGCTGTGACAAGCACGCTTGCCAAAAGGCACAAGCCAGCAACGCACTCTGCCTACAGTCCTAGGCTACAAGAGGTCTAGGTTGTGACCTGTGCTGAATGCACAATTGTGTGAAGGTGCAAAGGATATTTTTTGTTCATTTGAATCCTGTGAGTTCATGTGCCAGAACCACAATATGATTCTGGACTAATTTTGACCACTTGGTGCGCACAAAACAAGTGCATTAACTTTTTGCATTTTGCCTCCATCGAAATATGGCTGCCATCGCTGGGATTTCACCCAGATATTTTGTTGCAGCCATAAACATCCTGCAAAGAACATGTTTTGTTGTGGCCATGAACTCTGTGCAACTTTATCAATAGAGATGCCATTTGTGTGCCTCCTGTTAAACAAGGATCTGAAGAGAAATGTGAAGTGGGTAATGCTACCTTTTTTGCATTGCTTTCAACGACTATGCATGATGTTGCAACAAATATTTCAGTGTTATTTTTGCACAGTGGCCACATATATATCATGAAGTTGTTGCTGAAGGACAGGCCTACATGGTGATGCAATTCATACTGCCATATTGCTAGGCCAATAAAAGTTACAGTGAACTGAAAGTTTTGATTCGTTTTTCTCAGTTTCACCTTTTCGGCATTCCCCACTACCTTACGGAGCATGTTCGTATGTTCTTTCTAAGTATGAGCAAAATGTTTGATATCAATATATTCATATTCAATTGATCTAGCCGGTGTTGCTATTTATTTCTAAGGTTGCCTGCTAAATTCTAATAGCCACTGATTATAAATAAAGATTAGCAGGAATATTGCAATAAAGTTTACATTGTGTTTTTTCACATTTTAAGTGCACTGAGAACAATAAAGTTAGCATCATCGGCTAGAGCTACTCTCTCGCATTCTCGTCATATGCTTTGTTTTTGCTTTTGAGAAAGTGAAGTTTTTGAAAAGTCCCGTAACAAATAGACTGAATTTCTGTATTAAAAACTTGGTATCGTTTGTTCTAATGCAGATATACAAAATCTAATTAGATATTTGCAATCAACAGAAAAACCGAACAGTACTGTTAAATACCATCCAATTCCCACCAAAATAAAGAAAATTGGTTCTGGACCCCACGTCTTCCCCTTAACTGGGCACCTTCCTTCCCTAGATAGACCATTCAATATGCATAGGGGGAAGGCATGGTGGTTGTGACGTCACAGACTAGTGAGTGTTGCTGAACAGAACTAACCGTCGGTGCCTCCAATGGCCTTGACAGCCAAATAGTGGGGGCCCAAATCAGCGTGCAGGGGCACGCCCACCAACCGCGGCCGTGCAGCGCTGTCCTCGCTGTGCACCAGTGACAGCCAGGAGGGCAGCTGCTCCTCACCCGCCTCCACCACCTGCACCAGTGACACGGCCAAAAATTCAGGATGGGAAAATGCTTACTTGCCCAATGGCATAGACAAAGTTCAACATGAAACACACGGCAAATGCAAGGACACGAAAAGGAGGGGCACCGCATTCTGCCAGTACTAACCTACGCGACTGAAACCTAGGCGTAAAAAAATTTAGAAGGGAGATAAGGTTACCACAATCAGCTATAGGAGAAATGTACTGGGTGTAATGTTAAGACACAGAAAGACGGCAGCATGCAATAGAGGATATGCAAAACCTGCAAGTGAACTACATCACACACTTCGTTTCATTTAGCAGAATCGGCAGACCTTGGGTTCATATCATAATTAACGTGTCAGGAAGCGGACTGGCGACATCTTTCCTGCGACCCTCTGTTTTCTGCACCAGCTAAGCATTCAGAACAAGTGCCTCAGCTTCAACAACGCTTCACTGAAACCTCGTTACTACGAATACTACATTAACAAACTTTTCAGAAATCCTAAGCTGACTTCTTATGGTTTCAATGTAAAAATATTTTAATACTACGAACTTCAGAATACCAATCTTTTCAGAATAACGATCGTTATTTAGTTGCCCTGTCATGTTAACAAGGCCTCAGTACTACAAACCAATACTCCGCAATCTGTGAATTCTTGGCTTTCTATGCATCCATCACGGCAGCCGAAACATTAGGCTAGGAGACGACAAGGCGCAGAAAGCAGATTCCGCGGCGCAAGGGTTAAGAAAACTTGAGACGATGCTCAATAATAATAATTTAAAAAAAGAACACGAGAGATAATTTTTTTTTCATCTATTGCGGAGGCAACGACCATCAGGTTTTCCGAGCGCATGCTCCACTCAAGCAAGTGTTGCCTAGCAACGGAGGTGTGTCTCTTACACTTTTCTGCCTTCTTTTTGTGCAAGCCTCTTTTTTTGGGCTTCTTTCTGAGACCGTACCAGCTACGTGAGTGCACCGAGAAATGTAACCTCCGTACTTGAGGGGATGCCACACAGTCGCACTTTGCACTTTCCGGACGGTGTTGTTTATGCGCACTTGTACCCTGGAATAGTTGAGGTGTCCACCTCGAGTGAGACAGTTGTGGTGTCCTCATCAGGGGATGTGAAAACCAAACAACCAGAAACATTGCGCTTTGGAGGCCCAAAGCGACATGGAACTTCCTTTTCGTCAGTAGCTTTCTTATAGCCAGCATCTGCTTTGCGCGCATCACTCTTATTATATGGTGCTTCGGTGGAGCGTGGTGGCAGAATCTATGGAAAATAGCAACACTGCAGGCCAAGAGCCAACAGCGACGTTTTCGTGGATAGCTCAAATGGTGACAACTTAGGAACTGATGGGTTGAAGGGGGGAATGGTTCATTTTAAGGCTTTCACTATCAACCTTTCAGAATAACAAATAATTTTCGGCGGCCCCGTGTGATTCGTTATATTGAGATTTGACTATACTAGCAAGAACGAGGCCATCTTGGTTATGGCAAGTTAGATGTGTGGAAAAGCCTGCTTAAGGAAATTTCACGTACCTGTAGAGAACGAATGCAAGCAGGTGATACTATGGCTGAGAAGGACAAACAAGTGGAGTTGAGTGTAATGTGTAAGGTGTAAGCCAGCTAACTGGAGGTCTACCATAGCAACAGAATGGCTGCCAACAGAAAGGGAATGCAAGCAGGGCAGCAGTGGATAATATGTAGCGACGAGATTAAAAACGTTGCAGACACAGGGTGAAGTCAGCTGGTTCAAGACAAAGGTAACAGGGAGATTGCACTGTAATAGGCCTTTGTTCCGCAGTTGTCATAGATTGGTGATGAATGACAATCATGTTAATAATGTGGCTTTTGTTTATTATTACATACCACATACAATGTAGCAACACTTTGTACTATCGTGGACAACTTAAATGCGACCAGCCAAATGCGTGCCCACAGCATAACTGAAGGTACAGTGCATACCGTCGGTCAGTCATCCTTGTCCATATGTATCTGCATATCACTTTCATGCCGAAGGCGGGGCTGCTCACCCTAATGTGATAATGTCACCCACACTTTTATGTGCGATGCTCGTTTCTTCACCCAACCTGCTGCCACACCATTTCCACCTTGCCAGTACCATTATGGAGGCTGGCGCCATAGCTTGTGCAGCCTGCCATATTCATGGCGCTTTTCCCTTTATGATTAGATACTTGAAGCTTGTGGGGATGCGCGACTCTCACGTGTCCCCTGATATGATGGTTTTCCCGCAAAGCTTTTGCAGTGCGGCTTCGCCGCGTGGCGCGGCGCCCGAGGCGGTCGGAGTGGTTGAGGCGCAGTACGAGAGATGGCGCGAGTGTTGCGCTGCTAACGCCGCCGACAGGCGGGGTTACTTGGGCGCCGAAAGACAAGGCGCTTCGTCTTTGGTTCGGGACAGCAAGCAGTGCGGACGTGCCGTGCCGCGCGTGCGCCGATCGATGCTTCTGCGAAACCGTCTCGCGTGGCCGCTTTCAACGCGCCACTGTTCGCGTGACTGTACATGCGAACGACCAGGCGTTGGGATCTAGCAAGGGGCGAACATATTCGCTCGCTATCCGGTCACGGTGAGTCGGACTTTTAGATTTGTTGCGCGCCCATCGGCATGTTTTGTGGATAGCAACTCAGCTAGCAGGCACTGATCTATGAAAGGTGCAATAAATGCCCTTGTGATTGTTTGCACTACTGTGTTGTCGTTCCTTTGTCCCAAGAGTATGGGTGAGAGACCCCCAAGCTCTTTGACGGTAGCAGAACAAACATTTTTTTGCCAGCCTTTGCCAGCCTGCTAAGATGCCGCCTCCAGCCAAAAAGAGGAAATTTATGACACTGCAGGATAAGGCCCAAGCTGAAAAGGGCAGGAAGAAAATGGATATCGCCGAACAATTTGGAATTGCGCGCAGTTCGATATCTACGACTCTGAAAAACAAGGCCTCCATTCTCGGCCCGCTCGGAAATGGTGTGAGTGCGAAGAACAAAACGGTGAGCGCTGCAGCATTTCCAGACGTAGACAAAGCGGTGTTTGCGTGGTTTGGTGAACAACGTGCCAACAAAGTACTATTGTCTGGCTTCAGAGTGCTTCAGCAGAAGGCACTGGACTTCGCGTGCATTCTAGGGCATGCTGATTTTAAGGCTAGCCCTGGCTGGTTGAGCCGTTTCAAAGCCCGCCGCGACATAGTGGCCAAAGTCATTTCTGGGGAGGCAGCAGCTGTTGACCCTGTGACAACATCGTCGTGGCTGCTGACCAACAAAGAAGTATTGGACCAGTACAAGCCGTCGGACATTTCTAACGCAGATGAAATGGCCTTATTCTATGAGATGCTGCCATCGAAAACCCTGGACATAAAAAGCCAGACATGCTGCGGGGGGGAAACATAGCAAGCGGCGTGTGACAATTCTGTTGTGCACTAACATGGACAGCAGAGATAAACGGCCACTGCTTGTAATTGGCAGAAGCAAGAAGCCCCGCTGCTTCAAGGGAAATCGACGGCTGCTGGTACAATACACCGCGAACCTGAAGGCATGGATGAACCGGGTCATATTTGGCAGCTGACTCGAGGCCTTCGATATGGGCATGCGGAAGGCAGGCAGGTCGGTCTGCCTTTTCTTGGACAACTGCAGTGCCCATTATGTTGATGACGTGGAGCTTGGAAACGTGCGCTTGGTTTTTTTTTACCTAAAACTGCACTTCCATGCTACAGCCGCTTGATCAAGGTGTCATTCATAGCGTCAAGTGTGCCTACAGGAAGAGGCTAATTCAGCGTCTCCTGCTGAAGCTCCAGTTGAAGCATCCCATTGTAGTGGACATGTTCATGACGCTTGAGATGGTGGCCGCCGCATGGGTTGCAGTGTCGCCAGCTATCACATTTAAACATGCCAGCTTCCTTGCCACTCGGCAAGCATCATGCACTGATCCAGTGGCATTGCAAGAAGATTTGCCTGAAGGCACTCTCGATGACAGTGCTGACGGCGCAGTGCTGCCATCGTTGGCCCACGCATGGGATGAACTTTCTGCCGTGACAGACGGTATTCTGGATGGCCTCAGCATCAATGAGTTCCGTTTGTGCGGATGAAGGTGTTGTCGTCCATGAAGAAATGGCCGATGAGGTCATCATAAGTAGCGTTTGCCAAGGTGCCAACGATGCCGCCGACCACCAGATACCTAATCACGAGAAGACGGCGAAAACTCACGGGATGTGTTGAATGCCTTTGACGTAATTCGTTCATTTTTTGGTGAGCATGATGACGACGTGGCAATGGACCACTTTTTGCAGTGCGAATCAAGAGCAGTAAAATTGCTGCAAGGCACGGCTCGGCAAAGTAAGCTGGCTTTTGGCAATAAATTGTTTTGTTTTTTTTGCAAGCCAATTCCCTTCCCTGTCTTTTCTGCCTCATTCTCGCGCTAACGAAATTCCCACAAAAGCGAAATTTTTTGCTTTCCCCGGCAATTTCGTTATTGCGGGTTTCGACTGTACTATCAACCTACTCCTGCTGCCCAACCACCTTGGAGCACATACTTTAGTGAACAGCGAAAAAACAGTGCAGGTGGGTAGTGTATCTGCAGATGTATCTGCAAATTTAACAGATCTCCACCCACCTGAAACCTCAAGTGATTCTGCTCATGTGTATCATATCATTTACGTTTTCACTCTTTGTTCTCTGCTTATACATTCCATGCTCGCACAATAAACATATTTGTTGGAAGTCAACGCCTGTGTCGTGTGCTCCTTTTCTCTGTCCTGTTTTTGCACTGTTTGCTTAAGTACGTGTTCATACCAAGTCCAGCTAGCCACTGTCTAGCATCCTTGTAAATCATCTAGTGTAATTCGTGAAGTGCCCACTCCTACTTCTTTGAAGTTTCACTTTGATCTAATTTACAAACCATTTGTGCAAATATTTTTAATGCCCCAGTGGATGTTAATTTGACACTGTGATAGTGTTTTCACTCTCACAATAAACTGACATGTGCATATTTTCACCTGCATATTACATACACCATTTTCAAAACCACTGCAAACAGGATAGTAGCCCAAGCTTAGACCAACCACATCACCAGTTTGTGCTGCAATACATGCATGCCTCAAGAACACCACAAACATCTGACACTTAAATTAACTTTTCAGTAAGCTTCCATAATGAAAGCAGCATGTCACTGTTACCAACCTAGACCAAAGTGTGTTCTGTCATTAGCATAACAATGGCGATGACAGTGGGTTGTTGCCAATGCCACGAATGAAGTTTTGTTTTGTCTCCAGTTGTAATGCACAGGCAATTTCAGGTATAATTTTCTAGGAAGGCTGTTCAGAATTAGGCAAATGTGGTAGCTTCTTAACACTAATCTCAAGACTAAAAAACATGTAGCTTGACCTCAGCTATTACACAGACTAGTTAAACATTACAACCCATATTGTGCATGACTATCTGTGAGTGTGAACACGCACATATACAGTACAACCTCGTTGACACATTCCCATTACGTACGTTTTCCCGGGCCCAACGTTCGCAATCGAGAACACAAAAAGTGACCCAATATAGTTATGGCCATTTTTTACCTGTACATATGCCCCTGGAAAACACAATTTTTTGGTACCAATGCTCAGTACGTCGCCAAACTGCACTCGTATGATGCTTTTTCAGATCACTAGATCCCATGTGAACAAGGTGTGAGGCCTGCACCTTGCACCTTTTCTTGTTTACATGGGATCTAGTGGCCAGAAAACGTGTATAATCGCAGTCTGCAGCAGGGAACGGTGGCTTGTTTCAATTGTCATCTATTAAAAGCGTGCACTACCCTTCCGATGGCACCACGCACTGTGAAACACATAGGCGAAGATGCATATCGCAATAAGTTTGGCGGTGACAGCTGTGAATGCTGTGTGCGACGACCCTGAAGAAGATTTGCTGGCACGGAAATGAGCAACTGAGTGCGCGCCGGCGTTCGAGAACAGTATATAGCCGCCGGTCTCAAGTGAAAACGGTGGCGCACACAGTTTTTTATTCCAATACCAGCAAATCTCCACCCGGGTTGTCGCATACTGCATTCACAGCTACCGCCATCAAACCTATTGCGATAAGCATCTTCGCCTATCTGTTTTACAGCGGGTGGTGCATAGTGCCTTTGGTAGCATATATGGCACGCACACTTTTAGTAGGCAATAATCCCATGCACCACTGTTCCCTGCTGCAAGTGGCGCGATGTGGGCATCACGTTTCCCTTTGGCAGCATGCGATGTTGCCTGCCAGCTCGATTTTGCTTCAATTTCCCAAAGCCCACATAAAACACCATGCAATAGGAAAAGAACAAAATGCCTCTTAGGCTTGACGCACGTCGATGTCTGGTGCAGCAACGACAACGATCCGTGCGACGCTTCGCATTACGTAGATGTCAACAATAGTTGTGTCTGTCAAATTATTTTAGTTACTTCGGATGTTACGTTTTCCCGGTTAGTATGTTTGTTCCAAAACGTATGAAAGAGGTTCTACTGTATGATCTATCACAACACTGCTAACAAAAAGCACCAAACATGCGTCACATCATGTTTTTCTTTCTAACAGACATGACACCATACTACATTTTGACTCAATGAAGGTGCTTCTCGAATACACAAATGATGCAGAGGTCAAGAAACCGCCAGGTGTTGAACTTCTGCAGAAACTTGACCCTCATCTTCAAACCATCAAAGGCGCACACAATCACAGAAATGCAAGGTTAATTAATTTACCAGGAGCTTGGAGACATGTCCTTGGAAAGCATCTGCCGGAATGGAGTAGTTGAAGAGACGTCCTACGACCACACTTGTATCTGGTACACCCCATTGCCGCCGTACCTCCCCACTGGCTACAGCAAGGGCTGTAGCCAAAGCTGCAGCTATGGCTAGCCGCAGCAGAGACCCAGCCGCCATTCCTCACCACCTGCACAAAGCAAAAGGAGAGACATTGAGAAAATCTGCAGTCACATGACAAGGGCAATCATGATGCTACTTAAGCATACTTGTTTTGTTGAGTGCATCTGTGCACATGAATCCAAGATCTTTTGTTCCATTAGATGTAACCTTAAAAGAAACCTGCAACACTCTTTAAACATGGTAAATAAAAGTTCCTGGTCACTACACAATGCTCCTATGAATATTTTAGTCACATTTTAAAGCAGTATGCCCAGTAGGGCATACTGCTACAATTTCAATCAGAACATGCATGCTTTCTATTTATTTTTTTTCTTTGAATCCTCACCTCTCCTTATGCTTATTGTAGCAACAAAAGATCTCATTACTATTGGCTGGATTTCTTCAGATATCACGACGAAGGAGTGCCTCTAGCATGATGAAAAATGGCTAAAACACAGAAGTAATGAGGGGGTGGCATCATCTGGTGGCAGCAAACAATAGCACTGTGCCAATGCCACAGTCTCTCAGACGGGGTGGCATGCTAGATAAACCTCAGAGGCCTTGCCAATACCAAAGCTCAGTGTAATTGTGGCCAGAGCAATGTGACCATCACTCTTCATCGGCACAACAGCATAGCTTCAAGCACAGCAGAAACAATGGAATAGAGAGGAAGGTCACAAAGGCAGAACAGGGGGCAGCATCTGACTGCCGATAAATTTGCTCATTTCGGATGCATTCAAACAAACATGTCTTTTTTTTTTTTAAGGAATTTGAGGTGATGACCTTTATAATGCAAAGCACATCTGTTCAGGGGCCTGAATTATGACACAAGCTGCTACTGCCCAAAACAACAAGAACCTTTATTGCTGCCTGCCAGTGAAATATGTACACGTTCAAAGGTGCGGCCCCTTTGCTCTCAGTGCCACCTCGTAGCTGCAAACTCAAGCGCAAAGTGGCAACAACTACAATATCTACACCTTTAATAAGCTTGCAGGATCCGTTAAACTATTTACTGTAGGAATTATTTTCATTACGTAAACTTACAGCCATATCATTACTTCTTGATATTTTCAACTACCATGAATACAATCTGATACTCAAGCTATACAACACTGCATTTGTACAAACCCTGGGTGTCCTCACAAAACCAGCCATGGCAACCAATGGCATTATTTGGGTGAAGCAGGTGAAGCAGGCTAATATCTGTAAACTGTGTCTTAATAACTGTATGGCACCAATCAAATTGATAGATTAAATTTTGCCTTACCATGCCATGGTATATTGATCAACATAAACAATCTTTTTTTTTTTTAAAGTGCCTTCAAATACGCATTCAAGATTTTTTCATCATACCGTGCCATCCACTGTGAAGACCTCCTTGTGCAGGTATAGATACGTGTTCCTGCGGCCACGAGGACGAGGCCTTATACCTTCTACTACATCATGACTGCAGCAAAGCACATTATGGTGTTATGTCAACGACCATCGTAAATCAGTGCATAACAAAAAAATGAGCACTCAAATGCTCCTTCGAAGACAATGGCACATGAAATCAATATTGAGTGCACAGCACTGTGTCCCATTGTTTCTCATTCATGCATCTGCGTGAATGAGACATGCTTGCATACAATTTGACACCTGCGGACTTTGACTTATCCGAAATTTTTTGCAAGACTTCCTCTCATAACGCTACATTTTTTGTGTCTATTTAATTGTTACCTAATAGACTCAAGTATGTGTTTTAATTGCTTTTTAAGCTTATATTATTTAGTAACTAGCTAAAGGAAACAGATGTCACAAGATAATTGTGACAACTCCTGTATTTGCTTAATATCAACACAAAAGTGCGGGCTGCACACTCTGCACTCCCTGAACACCTGCAGTTGCATTTTGCTGGTGCTCACCTATCAAGGCAAATAAAGGCATTCACTAAGGGGCTTTTTATGTATTCAACTAAAACAAATATGTTTTATGCCCTGCCTCTCATATACCTACCACTTCTATTTATGTATTTATTTGCTTACTTCTTTATTTGTTTGCCTACAGTCACCCAAAGGGCATTACAGCAAAGGTAATAACAGATTTTTATATGGAATAAAATGGTGCAGGAGAAAAAGTAATGATATTAAGAGGAAGCTTTAGCTCCGGTGCTCCTACCTACATACATGTAAAAGCAGAATTCGTTTTTCTTGGAAACCACTGCACCAAATTTGATGAGGCCTGTTGCATTTAAAAGAAAAACTTAAAATCTTGTAACTTTTGGTTTGGAGTTCCTTATTTAGGTCATCAATTTTTTATTAAAAATTGGCAAAAATCGCAATTTTCAGAAAACTAAACTATCAAGTTTACAACTCTGTAACATGGCAATGAGAATGATATCACAATTATGTGAATTGCATCTAATAGCACATCTAAAGCAGACAAACCATGTTACACATGAATCTCAAGAAGTTTAGTAATATGGAAATACAGCTTTTGCTGAGCCCTTATATAAAACGTAACAAATTCGGGTAAGATATAAACTGACACATCAAATTTGTCTGCTTTGAATGATATAATGGATGCCCTTTACAGAACTAAGGTGTCTGTTCCTGATGGAGAGCTATTAATTTGTAAGCTTCGTGCTTCTATTTCTTTCAAACTTCCAAATTTTTGAAAATTCTTTTAACAAAGTTCAGGCCCTAAATCAAAATTCCGCTGCCAACAGTCACTAGAATTTAACTTTCTCTTTCAAATGCAACAGATTTCATTAAAATCAGTCCAAGGCTTATCTCAGAAAAACGTTTCTGTATTTGAATAGACGGCATTGGAGTTCAGACCGAACTAAAGCTTCCAAAACATAACACCCCAAAACAGCTGCACATCAAGAACACAAGGAACGAGAAGAAGGTCAACTATATAAGGAGAGCAGTAAGTGGTGAAACAAAGAGCTTTCCTCACTTCAGGCAGTGTGAAATTTTAAGGTTATATATGCAAAGCAAGATTAAAATTTTGAACACTTGAAAACATAACTACCAACACAATTAATTATCATGCATATCAGGGCTAAACTGAATTACCAAATGTAGCTGCAGCTTTTTTTTTATGAACTATGTAGCAGACCACCATTTTAACATGCCAAGTAGGCAGTCCCAACATTCTAGGCCAGAAGCCTCCACAAAAACTAGCCTCTGTGCCATGGCTACATTTGCAGCTCTCTGTCCCTTTCGCAAGGACTTCAAAGACAACATACGGCCTCGAGGTATTACCAAAGACGTTATCTAGTGCTTGTCTCACTTCACAAACTGAACTGCACCAAATGTTTTTTAGCTGCTTTGGCTGAATGACTTCTAAGTGGAAGCCGCAATTGAGACTCAGCAGACTGTGTTGGCTTGTGTTGGGTCACCTGATATTCACCTCCAACTGCTGTGCTTCATTACTAAAGCCTTAAACTTTAACTCGGGGAACAGAATTCTTTCGATCATTTCACTGCACTCCCATTATGTGTCATTTGTGTTTCCTCGGATACGATTTTACTTTTTATGGAGTAGGGGTGTTCAAACAATGGAATAACGGAAAAAGGCACTGTTTGCTGAGCTGCTACCAACACATTTCTAGGTCAGTACAAGGTGGGGGAGAGAGAGGGGATGAAGGGGTAAGGGGAATGAAGCTATGTATCTATGACAAAAGCTGGCCTACTGGTTATTTCCTGCAAGCTATTCTCCATTCGTAGCAACATGCAATCTGGTTGGAAAATGATTTTTGGCACCAAACCTGCAAAGGGGATACCACAATCATTTTCATGAGACAGTGATGAAGGCTGATGGCAATGAAGGTCAATACGATGTGGCCATTTTCAAATTCCACTCAAAGAGCAGCCAGCAATGCAGCCTGCCTGCATTGTAGTCATGAAGCGGCTATATGCGAAAACGCGCAGCCGGGTGCCAGTGTCAGTGACGAGCTATTGCAAAGGACATCCTGCAACGCAGCTCTAGCAAGCCATCGGAACTCACAACCACATGCTGGCATCGGTAGTGCCAACACAGCATACAGGAACATATGTCCAATGTAGCAGAGGCTATCGAAGTACTAAGCTGGGATATAATGAAACAATTCAAAAGCTCAGTATAGTGATGAAATTGCACCGAATATAAAGAAGCATTTGCAATATCTTGGGTAGCTTTTTGGCAGTGACAAAATGGAACCCTGGGACTTCTAATGGATGCGAGAACTCCCTTATACAGCTTCGCTGCATTTGATGTACGGGTTGCTCAGATCATCATCTGCAAAGGTTCTTAAAAGTGCATTTTTTCTTTGCGAGCCTAGCCAGGTTTTGTGACCGTGGCTGCGGCCTTGCTGTTCCGTTACCAAATAGGCTAACTAATCACAGCGAAATATGTGGGCGCATCCGCAGCGCTGGCCATGTGGGAGAAAGCAAGAAAAGAACCAGAAAGCTGGCATCTGCAGCTGCATGGTAATGAGGAAGTAAACGCTATGGATAGAATGGATTCAAATTGTGCTACATACATATGCACATGCTGCCTCTGAAACCATGATGCGTTCAAGGCGTTAATCACATCCGCTAGTAGTCAGCAACTCTGCTTAACAAAAGGGTCGGAATAACTTGTGTGCGCCCACGCTTGCATTTGTGTGTGTGTATGCGTGTATGTACTCGTGTTTCAACTCTCTATGCGCTCACACAAAGCTTTGCTGTCATAGATTCCAGCTCGTTTGATCTGATACATTTATTTTCTACTTTCTTTCTTCATTTTTGAATAGAATAGAGCCTTCACTTTTTGAGTTTCTCACACTCCTGTGTCAAAATATCCTGGCAATTCCAGGCTTTCCCTGCTTTCCAGGTCACCAAACCCCCTGCAGTATATGCGTTAGGTACAGTAATGCATGCCAGCGTCATAATTTGATGTACACCTTCACTCACACATAGGAGTGACTTTTGTCTCTCGGAACAGCTGTTGTTTTTGAAATTTCGCAAGAATAACCACTAGCAAATTGATTGGAAACTTTTTATGGTATATACTGCTACACATCTGAAGTTAAGAACTGGCCAAGATCAAGCAACAGAACTGTGTTTCTTATGCTTATCGAATCTGACTTTCTTTTGAAGCTTTCAGAGTTGATTGTAGCTACACATTTCCGACTGATTCAAGCTACTTTCGTTTCGCAACACTGACTGACAAAGTGTATATCTGTGTTTTCTTTTTTTCGTTAAACTGTCTTGTCAGAACGTCTAATCAATTGTGTAGTTTTCCCACCACAATGTACTGTTTTTTCTTCACATATGTGCATCAAGAACAGGTTTTTGTAGATAATTTAAGAGAAATGAAAATGAAAAGCTTCCCCGAAAATGAAACGCTTCTCTGTATTTCCTGCCAACAAACACGGCACCCAAAGAATTGAGTAAGGCCACTGGTCGAACAAGCAGGACAAACCAGATTTACACAACTTTGTTTTGACTCCCACCACTGCTCCTGCCATTGTTATTGAATGATGATACGTGAACACAACTTATAAGACACACCGATTCAAGCAGCCATAAACAGATGCAATACGCTTTTTGAACAAATCTACAACCCCTTTTTAAGTCAACGAGTGCTATACACGACCGCCAGCGAGTGAGAATAATGGAAAACCCAATACAACATGTACATCTGCATAGCCACTACAACTTGGAACTTGGCCAATATCAGCCTAGTACTGCAAAAGAACAGTGGCTGGCTTTCTTGAGGACAATATTTCCAGCAGCGAAGCAAGATTCTACAAACAACTTCAGTTATAGTACTAGCTGCTCCATTTGACACTTTCTGTTGAGCTTTCCTTTGCTGCTAATGCAATAAACAACCAGTAAACCAAGGAAACCGCTCTTAACTGCCACGTCAATGGTCAATGAAATAGTCCCAAGGCCTATTGCTTTAAGAAACAATAAAGAAGAGTGTTAAGCTGCATTGATAAATTTATGTTAGTGCCGCATGAGCACAAAAATTATGTTAACTGCTTCATGCTTTACAGTTCGATGTAATTAACAGGGTGCCACACAGACAGGCTTAGTTCCATTAAAACTTAAAGCCATTTGAGAAGTAATACATCTTCACAACTCATTTGACTAGCAAATGCATACTCACTCCCATTTTAGCAGTTACGGCTGCACTTGAAAGATACATTTCTGAAGTAAACTGAAATAATTCTGTATAAATTATGTGTTATTGATTTTGTTTCTTGAACTTTTGCCCACAATATGTATCTTTTTGTAATATTAGAAGTGTAAAACAAACTCATTGCATTCACCACAGCGATCATCATCACTATAATGTTCAACATAATTAAAAGTTAATAACAGCAACTTCAAAGACAATAGATGCAAAATGTTATCCCAAGTTATCTTTTCGTAATGTCAGAGATTTGGGCAGCATATGCTAGGGATTAATTAATAGTCTGTCAATAAACAAGCATGACGTTACATTGCAAAGGAATCGAAATCTCAACCAAGTTTGCGTCAACAACTTTTTCTAAACAAAGATAACCTAAACATGTAAGTACAAATTTTGAGGATGCTTAAGCTTCACCTTTAAGAGTGGAACACGACAGCATTTAAAGATCCCCAAGTGCTTCTCACGCTTCTCCGCAACTGCAGCTTATGTATCCATAATGTTTAGCGGGAAACGCTGGCGGCAAAAACGAAGGCCAGCTTTGTGGTTCTTTTCTTGATGGTGTGCAAGGAAATGAGGGAGGGGGGGGGGGGGGGGGCTTCACTCCTGCTTGAGTGCTTGATCCCATTTATGCTTGCTATCGCCTTATACACTTGACATGCAGTGGCCCACGATTTTTTATACTCTCTTGTTCACTGCAAGGTTTACTACACATGTCGTGTAATGGTTGGGCCCTGTCGTGCTTTCCATCCGAGCACAAAATGGCCAGTCCAAAATTTGTGGAAGGTCTGTAAAAAGGAAGGCTTGCAATTTTACTGGGCACAATATGCCCAGATCAGGGCATACCATTACAGCAAGGAAAGCAATAACCGCAAGTCATGCCACATCCTGCGCAAAAACATGGGTAAGCATAAGGTTGCCAGCATTGCTGTCGGCCCTGGTATGTTTGCCGAGTGCACTTTACTTTTATTATTGAAGCAATGAATTCTTTGCATAAAATTTTATAATAATGCTTTTATTAGGCATGTGCAAATATTCTAAATTTTGAATATGAATCACATAGTACCCGCCATTCAATTAGAGAATTTACTATTAGAATTTGTCGAATAGTCATTTAAAAAATATATATAATGGATAAAACACTTGTAGAAATCTCGAGAGAGAGAGAGAGAGAGAGACAGATAGATGGAGGCAAGAACTGTTGTGAATGATTCTGCTGCTGTATAGCTGTGGTTGTTGCTCTGAGGCACCAGTTTGTGAGAAATTGCACGGGGCTGATAACTTCGACTCGACAATTTCCAGTCATTCAATAAGAACGGCTCCCTAAAGGAGCCTACATACGAACGTGTTCCAATTTATTACATGCCCAGTTTCATTATATCTGCATCCCTTTAATACAATGTGCAGTGCTATTGCATCACACTTCTTTCTTCGGGGAACACAGCACTTTAGATGCACCTTGGTCGGTATAACGTAAAACTATTCCAATCTGTTTTCATTCCAAATCGGCCATTAGCCCTTCCCGGTAGGTCAAAATGGCTCGCCCTCTGCCCATAGGGGTGTTGCGCCCGCCCATACTAGAATGGCCTCAGACTAGAATGGGAATAGATTGATGTCGCCGCATTCAGACTACATTCACAGCTGACCCACCCATGCCAAGATGGCAATAGCCTTCGGCACTTTCCCGCTGTACTTGAGCTTAAAGGGAAGCTGAAACACTTTTCGAAAAAAATGAGTTCTCTGCGGCATTCTACAGTTTTGAGTCCCCTGAACACGAATATCTGGTTTAAAAAGGGCGGAAACAAACGCAAGCGGCTGTTTTTTCAAGAAAACGCGCACCAGCGCCTCAGGGCATCGCGCGAACGCCGCTGTTGCCCGTGATTGGTCGGGGCCGCTGTGATGTCGTTGGCGGTAGTCGCCGGTCGGCGCCGCCGCCGCATGTCTCCGTTTCAGAGCGTAGCACCATTCCTTTCTCTCTGGCAGCACGCGGTTCTGCTGTTCTGGCTTCATAGCTGCGTTGTAAGATGGAACGTTCTCGCTGTCGCCGACAGCTTGTATTTTCCCCGTACATGTTTGAACCCACACCGATACGGAAAACGATGGCGGCAACGGCGGCAACGACGATGTTGAGTGTGCCAACAGCGAGAGCGATGTGTGCACCTTCTCGCGCGCTGGAAATCTTAGCTAGTACGTATGTTTTTTTTTTTTTTTCATGTAGCTGCACGTTGCAATGACGGGAGAAAAAATGCGCTAAAGTGTCACTGGGAACATGCTGCTGGAAGAATGCCGAAGCACTAACTTCCCGTTAGATTCTAAACACGGGTGCAATTCCGCGATGTCAAGCACCTTGCCGCTGCTTGTCTAAAGTCCCGTGGTTTTTTCAGCGTCGATACACAATCGCGAACATAAGTGCCGCGTTTCAAAGCGCGCACATGCAGTGCTGTGAGGTACAGTCGTGGAAGTTGCTTATCATATACATCCAGAGATGACCAGAGGTATTATATGGGCAATATTCATACAATGGTTCGACGACTTTGCGAGTGTGGCTTGATCAAGAATCGGTATGCGTGCTCCATGCTAGTGTTGACATAAAGATATTAGGCAGTTTTAGCACCGCCGTGTGTTAAACACGATAATTGAACCGTACGTCGAATGTCACTAGGCAAGCCTACACTCCATTTGATACCTCAGGTGCAACGCTGTGGAAGCTACGCTCGAAGTCCGGTCACCAAAATTTATTACTGCGCGCGTTTCCGTCTATGCTTCGCAGCGTGCTAGCGGCGTTTGCTCGCGCGAGCATGCACGTGAAGCTGCCGCGACGGGCTGCAATTAAAAAATACCGAAAAGAAATTTTTTTTAAAAGAACGTGTTAGCAGCCGTATAAGTATAAATCTACGGAACGAAGTTTTTACACGCCGAGTTCAACTACTCTAACGCGAGCATGAAAATATTACCGTAACGCCTCATGTCGTGCGATTTGAACACGAATGCTGAACAGCTAAATCTGCGGGCACCGCGAGGTAGGACGAATAACAAATAGCACTGAATGCGCAAGCGTACCCCCGGCCAGTTATTTCACTGTACCAGAACAGCACCGAACAAACAGCTGTAGTACAGTGTTCCGTGACAAAGCGGAGAGGCAAAACAGGATGAAAACGGCAAGCACTTTACACGTAGGTGCATATTCCCGGCTGTGCTTCCACCTCGCTTCGTCGTAGACCGTTTGTTCGACACTAAGGTGATCATCTGGTAAAAAATTGCCCGTGTGCACATTAAAACCCTTACTTCACGCTTTCTCCTCTTGGCGAAGGCCGCTTTTGGAGGTGGCGAGGTGTTTCTCTTGTAGGAGAATAGACGGAACAACGCCGGGCTTCAGTCGCGCCGATTTAACTGGAATACCGATTGCCCGCATCGTTGTCAAGCTCCGATGATAGTCACTGTCGCGGAAATGGTCCGAGCACAGCACAGTTGATTTCGTCGGCACGAACTTATCTCTCCTCACCGCACGTACCCACTGCGCTGCAAGCTTCTTGTCCTTCGGGAACCTGTGAACCACATCGTCTCGCCCGCCTGTGTTCGCGCAGCCGAATGCTGCACAGAACGAGGGCATGTTGGGCGCCCTTGGCTGTAGGCACTCACGCAGCACAGAAGGAAAGAACAGTTTACGAAAATCGCAAAACAAATGTGAGCGGCGGCGGCGGCAGATCTCTCGTAGCGTCGTTCAGTAAAGCGCAGGACGGAAAGAGGCATGCCAGCACATGTCAGCACGCCGGTCCGCAGCTCGGTTGGCTCGGTCTCCGCCCATGACGTCGCTCTCGCCGGTTCTCTCCTCTGGCAACAACCTCACCCGGCGCTCCGGGAAGCGATGGGGGCGTGTCCGCGCGGGTGATTTAGAAAGCGATTTCCGCCCCTTATATTAACAAAACGAAAAAAAATTTCGGAACCGTAAATTATTAGGTCTGTTCTTCCCAATCCCAGCAATTCATGGAAATTGAGAACCGTTTCAGCTTCCCTTTAAGGCAGCATAAAGGCGATGCTGAGGACAATGCCATTGTGAATTTTTTCTAATGAACTTGATGGGCAAGTTGGGGGTGCGTCACCTCAACCGCACATCCATTGTAGACTTCTTCTATTTTTACCTCCTTATCTCTCAATCTCGAAGCCTGTGCAAGTTTTTCATGGCACAAACGCAAAATGCATTTTACCATAGCTGTCCTCCAGCCTGCTATGGACTACTATTAGAAGACAATGAAATCTTTATTCCAGCATAGTGCATACATGGCACTATGCTGGAATGATGGATGGTGGGCAGGTAGTTCTAGAGAAACTGGCCACCCTGTATACGCAATGCCTCATGACTTCGAGCGTATCGGAAGCTTGGAAGAACGCTAACATAATCCTAATCCATAACAAAGGGGACGCCAAAGACTTCAAAAATTATAGACCGATCAGTTTACTGTCCGTTGCCTACAAAGTATTTACTAAGGTAATTGCAAATAGAATCAGGAACACCTTAGACTTCCGTCAACCAAAGGACCAGGCAGGATTCCGTAAAGGTTACTCAACAATAGACCATATTCACACTATCAATCAGGTGATAGAAAAATGTGCGGAATATAACCAACCTTTATATATAGCTTTCATTGATTACAAGAAAGCGTTTGATTCAGTAGAAACCTCAGCAGTCATGGAGGCGCTGCGGAATCAGGGTGTAGACGAGCCGTATGTAAAAATACTGAAAGACATCTAGAGCGGCTCCACAGCCACCATAGTCCTCCATAAAGAAAGCAACAAAATCTCAATAAAGAAAGGCGTCAGGCAGGGAGATACGATCTCTCCGATGCTATTCACAGCGTGTTTACAGGAGGTATTCAGAGACCTGGATTGGGAAGAATTTGGGATAAGAGTTAATGGAGAATACCTTAGTAACTTGCGATTCGCTGATGATATTGCCTTGCTTAGTAACTCAGGGGACCAACTGCAATGCATGCTCACTGACCTGGAGAGGCAAAGCCGAAGGGTGGGTCTAAAAATTAATCCGCAGAAAACTAAAGCAATGTTTAACAGTCTCGGAAGGGAACAGCAGTTTACAATAGGTAGTGAGGCACTGGAAATGGTAAGGGAATACATCTACTTAGGACAGGTAGTGACTGCGGATCCGGATCACGAGACTGAAATAATCAGAAGAATAAGAATGGGCTGGGGTGCGTTTGGCAGGCATTCTCAGATCATGAACAGCAGGTTGCCATTATCCCCCAAGAGAAAAGTTTATAACAGCTGTGTCTTACCGGTACTCACGTACGGGGCAGAAACCTGGAGGCTTACGAAAAGGGTTTTACTTAAATTGAGGACGACGCAACGAGCAATGGAAAGAAGAATGATAGGTGTAACTTTAAGGGATAAGAAAAGAGCAGATTGGGTGAGGGAACAAACGCGAGTTAATGATATCTTAGTTGAAATCAAGAAAAAGAAATGGACATGGGCAGGACACGTAATGAGGAGGGAAGATAACCGATGGTCATTAAGAGTTATGGAATGGATTCCAAGGGAAGGAAAGCGTAGCAGAGGGCGGCAGAAAGTTAGGTGGGCGGATGAGATTAAGAAGTTTGCAGGGACAACATGGCCACAATTAGCACATGACCGGGGTAGATGGAGAAGTATGGGAGAGGCCTTTGCCCTGCAGTGGGCATAACCAGGCTGATGATGATGATGATGATGAGTGCCATACATTATGGTTGACAGTATCATCCTAAGCCTTAGCCTACATGGCTAGTTATGTATCCATGCCCTAAAGGTCAGCATAAGTTACAATCCAATGCGAAAGCAAAAATGGGTATTATTATACACATGATTTAAACTGATGTTTTAGAGATGGAACAGTATTTGGAACTTTTCTACTGGCATGCTTTATTGGCAGTGCAGTGAAACTTCCGAAATTGATTTATTAAGGTGTTTCTTCACTTTGAGGTCACAAGGTGCCCAGGAGTGCCCAAGCTACTGCTTTTCGCCAGTGAGTGCTGGCATGTGCAAAACCACAGGCAGTCCTGAATGGTAAACTGAAGAGACCCAGTGCCAATGGAGACTGGTTGCACCATTCAAACCTCTCTCCCAATTTCTTGCGTCATCCATTCATTCAGAAGACACCTCTCAGTTTTGGCAGCAATCTGTGTAAAGGTTTCTTTTATCATCACTGCCACAAGATGGTAGGTGGCATTCTCAGTGCTGTGCATATATGTATTGTTTGAGAGTAAAGAACACAGTTTGTTGCCAGCTGTCACAATTGGCTTGAGCAGGCTGAGCCTGCTCGCTGCCAACATACCATAAAATACCGCAGAAGTGTCCGCCCCCCTTTCACTGAAAATTGGGTTAATCTAGATATGGATGCTTGTCCGGTTGAAGCAGTAAAAACTCAGATGGTGCCCAACGTGCCCAACGAAAAACTTCTGAAGCAGGGCTACGGTGACTACGGAATCGAAGAAAGCATTCTTATTTTCAAATGGTAAATGATGGTGTGCACTAGCGCCTACTCATCGTCCCTGAACTAAGCGAACAACTCTTCCATGTCAGTGCAGAATAGGAGGTCAATGCATTCATCGCTGACACTCGCGTGACTTGAACAGACCTGCGTGAGCAGACCTGTGAACAGCAGCTGCAATCATGCTCTATCGAGACCTGTCTCGCAAAAGCCCTGCGACATATGAATTTTCTTTCAAGGACTGTTCATTGCCACTCCACATTACCTCCACCCCCATTTATTTTTATTTGTTTATTTATTTACAATACCTTACAGGGCCCAGAGGCCATTGAGCAAGGGGGATGAACAAGGATATTATAATAAATGCAAAATATACAGGTCAAAAAAAGGGAAAGGGAAAGCATTGCACAGGGCCAGTACTAAAAAGCAGCAACAAACATAAGAGCAAAGTACACAAAATATTTGAAGTATATAAATACAGCACAAATGTCTGACACGTGACTCAAGAAAAAAAATAAAGCAGGGGTTCCCGAACGCACAATAGCCAAAAAGTACGATATTTTATACAAGAGAAGGTTTAACGTCACGATGTCACTTGAAAGTATTTGCACAGCTGATCTTGGAATGATTGATGGTTGCATATGGATGCAATATTATCGGGAAGATCATTCCAAATAACGATGGCACGTGGAAGGGCTGATGAATTCAAGGCTTGTGTTCTTCCGTATATGCGCTTGATGCTGTACTGATTATGTAAACAGCTCTAAATGCGTGACGGCGCTTCTAGAGGTAACGCAGATTGCCTGGTGCAGTGGCAATATTTATGAAATAAGCATACGAGAGTGATTGAACGACGAATATGTAATGGTTGAAGAGATATATCAAGTTTGATCTGTGTTTCGCTCGAAAGGGGCCTGTAGTTATATGTAATGAAGCGAGCGGCTCTATTTTGCACGTATTCTAGCAAGTTTATTAAGTAATTTTGATATGGGGACCATATGGAAGCTGTATATTCTAGCTATGGCCGCACAAGTGTTAGAGAGGCTAGTTTTCGAACATTGCTGGGGGAATTCCGCAGGTTCCGGCGCAGATACTACAGTGTCCTTGAAGCTTTCGCACCAATGGTGTTGCCATGCGTGGCCCATGAAAGATTATGCGTGAGATGAATACCTAAATACTTGTACAATGTTGCCTGAGACAATACCGTGCTATCTATGAGATACGAGAAGTTAGAATTGGTATGCTTGTGGCCTGAAAGAGATAACCTTCCATTTATTCGAGTGAAGTGTCATTGGCCATTTATTACACCAACTGGAAATTAGCTTAAGGTCACTTTGGATAAACTGGTCTTTGCCTTTCCGCCACAAGAAAGCGAATATTCCCGTCATCGCACCTAGCGGTCATCTCGTAACAACCACAATGGGGTGAATATTTCTGTTGATGCTTGCGCTTTGGAGGGGATGGCCGCTTAACATATAATTTTTAGAATTCTGAAGTTTTGGAAGTGTTAATACTGGGTGCTTGTGAGAAAGTGGCGGCTTCCACGGTATTTTATGGTAGTGTCAGAGGTGGGATCCTGCTTTAGAGCAACTGGCAGCTGGATGAATGAAAGGCATGACAAACTTCGTGCAAATGTGAATGGCATAATAGCTTAAAGGACTGCAATCATAAGCTTAAGGGACCGCAATCAAGGCTTAGCACTTCATCAACCCAACTTCCTATTTTTCCAGCATGAGCTCGGTCACCTTGGATGGGGCAAGACAGATGTGCTGGGAAGCCTTCTTACAAAATTTCTCATTTTACAGCAGAAGGGCGAGGCGGGCTAGTTCGTCGATGTTTATCTTCAATGGTAAGTGCAACAGATTATGAGAAGAAGACAAGTAGCGCACTGTACAAGCCCAAAAAACTTACTACTCAAATAACCCTCATCGAATATGCATTGAAAGAAAAATGTGGCAAATTTATTGTGCGAGATGTAATTATGCAACATGAATGTTTCATCATACACTATCACTACTACACTCCATTGAGTGGTTATCTCATCTACTCTTGTATTATCCATTTGGATGATGTGACACTGACCTGCATTTTGTTTACGTTTGTGTACTACCTGTCGTTTGTCAACATTTTATCATACTTACTTAGTCTAAAGCATGAATTCGCTGTTACTGCCCTTTTAGTGCTGTTATGTGCCACTGTCACTGCTGCAATTGAAGAGCTTCTTTTATTTCACCTATATTCTGTATTACATATGTATATTGTCTCATATATGTACATTTATGCATGGCTATAAATGTATATATAAGGGAGAGAGATTAAGTAATTGCGAAATTAGTGGGTTTTCTTCTGCGTCCTCACCATCTGTATCTCTAACGGAGGGAAGTACCAAATTATAATCATGCTGAGTAAAAATAACAAATCCCCAGGCTGCCTAAGAACAAAATAATCTTAAAACAGGTAGGAAGGCATGCAATAGACGAGTTGCAATGCCCGCAAGACAGCTTTCCTACACTAAAATTGCACTCACAATGATAGCGTGGTCTGCCCTCATAGCAATTGTTGTATGCAGTTTCCATTCAACAAACTGCCATGCTGCATGCCAGAAGCAGCATAGGACAACACCATTCAAAGGAAATAATAGAGTCCAAAAAGCGCAATAGAGTCAATGGAAAGACTACAAAGGGATCCAGCCTTGGTACGTAAGCAATCTCTAGAAGCCAAACAAGTGGCAGCGAACAATGCATTGCACATAACTTTTACAGCAAGGATGCGTTGTGCCACCACTGTGCATGAATTCTGGCAGTGCAAGAAAGCTGCCTTGCAGGATTCTGCAACTCATCCATAATGAGAAAAACAAAGGATGCACCGGCCTTTCAGTACTGGCTCGGCATCTCTAGTTGGGATAAATTAACTGCAGGCAATTTAGGTGGCTCGCATACATCATTGAAGTAGCTTGAATTCATGAAGCGGGTTAGGACTGAAACCATACCTTTGTAGAATGCAAATGAGTAACAATGTTCTACACAGAAGAACACGAGATGTACGACACATGCCCCTGCTTCACAAGGAGAATGGCGATGTGCACACAGTTTACACAGCGCTTAGAGGAAACAGAGAAATGAAATACGTTTTATACACACATAAAGGTGTTCAATGAACAGCAAACAAAGTATTTTCACCGAAGCATACGTGACAAGATATTATACGGGTGTAACACGGTGCACTTTCAATCGCAACCGTGCCTGATCGGGAACGCATTTTTCAGTCACAATTGGCTCCTTTGCGCACGCTGAGGAAGGAAGTCAATCGCTATCAATAATTTCTATCCAGATCGGGCTAGATCGAAATTGAAAGTGGCTGTGTGACACTGGTATTGGAGGTGATCCGTGTATAATGGGTAGTACTGTGATATCCCCAACCACATATTGTACTTATAAAGCAAAAATAGCTAATATTAAGACTGAGTTATCTGCAAGACAAACATTGCTTGTGTTTGGCCTTCATGAGGCAGCATGTCTTACTACATGCAGTCAAAAGGGGCACGGAGGCTAGCAGCAGATAGCTCAATGTCAACTCCTTCAAGATAAAACTGGAGAGATGCTGTTTGCCTACCGCCTCTCATTCTGCAAAGGCATGGGAGATGCGAGAAACACGTTGCAAAGTATTGAAAATTTACACGTAAGCCATGACTGCTGCTCTCAACATATGCAGCTTCCTGCAGGCGTCATAGAGACTGATGTTCGCTAAGGCATCCACTTGATTAACAAGAATTCTCATCTGAACACACACACACCACTGCAAACCAACACATATCACAGGCTATTCACTTCTGTGGTCACAACCAAGGAGGTTTTTAAAAAAATCTTGGGTGGAGACGGGCTATGATGGTTAAGCCAAATGCGACCTTCTTACTAGGGGAATCAGTTAATGTTAGCACATCACGGAGAGACGGAAGCATTTTCTTTTCGCTTCCAGCAGGTTTGACATGGCCAATTTTCCCACACTGATTATTCTTGATGTGCCTGTCTGTGTCGCAGGTTTTAGGATGAAACTTGAATGTGGTCACAACTTGTATGGCAGATCATGACATGACTATGCTAATGGCATATTCTAGCCAGAAACGACTGCTTCAATTTTTCAGTCACCCTAGAATTTATTATAAGAGAGCAAGACCAGTTGAACTGCCACTTTTCTCCACGTAGTTCAGCACACTTTTAATGAAGAAGTAGGGGAAAGCGCTGGCTTCACCTCTGCAGGTAAGAATCTGCAGAAGCTGTCACTCCAGAATATTTTTTTTTAACCTCCCTTCATCACAGCATGCGCCTAACTGGTTCTGCAAAGTGGCGCTCACTGACGGAGTGCTCAAGCGATCATTCACTCCTTACGAAATTACCTCTGCCCTTTTAGTGCTTCGTGTAATACGGGTGTCAAACGGTGCTCTTTTGATTGCGATTGAGCCCGATCCGGATCGAATTGCTCGGTCGCGACTGGCTTCCTTGCTCAATCTGCAGGAGAGAGCCAATCGCGGTCGAGAATTTCGATTCGGGTCGGAGTCAATCGCAATCGAAAGTGGTCGTGCGATACTTGTATAAAAAGCCGTACCACTGAAGGCTCCTGAACCTTAGTGAAATGGCAAGCCACCTCTCCTGGTATAGCTTAAACTCCAACTGAGAAGCCGTCAAAGCAGTAAGCATTGAATCCCAAGTCAAAGAGAGCCGAGGCGACTTCGGAACCACTTCATGTCCGATTATATCGGTTTCTTTTCAACAGCTTGAATGCTACGTGCGCAAAGGGGTGCACGTGCTATGCTACAACAAAATCAATAAAAAGATGCACCGATGGCAGAGGCAATGCCCCGCATAGTGGTTGTGGCCACGGTATCGGTCGCGATAAGCAGAGAGGCGCGGCCCCAACAGAGGAGAGTACACACTGGAGGCGACGCAATGGCGAAGATCTTCCGCCAGCCCCGCACACAGGCGCGCCCACGTCTGCGCTCTCGTCCGCCCCCACGACTGTTTATGCCGCGGTCGCAGTGCAGGCCTAAGCTGCGGCGAGCAGCTGGCGTGCACTACGGGGCTTCGGGTTACCGAAGCGCCCGGCGCGATGCCTCCCCCACAATCGGCTCGCGGCCTGCCGAAACAACTTCGCCGGAGCATTCCTCGGCGACTGAGGTCATTCGCTCAGGCCCGTTCACAAGAAGCGGCACCGGCATACACCGTGGAGCCGAACCCGGCGGCGAGCAAACAGCTCACACAACGGCGCTTCGAAAGCCGATCGCATTCCTTGCATCGAAGCAAGCCTAACCCTCAGGCACGCCGAAGGCGGCGACTGCCCTGCGCGTGCATCGGCTGCTGTTTGCCCGCTCGTGCAGCCGGACAAGCGCGAAACCGGCGCGTTCTCCACGTGCGACAAAGCTCGCGTTCCTCCAAGGTCTCGCTTGGACACTCACCAGCACTGCCGCAGCTGCTGCCTCAATCCAACGCCGTTCGATCCGCCATAAAGTAAGCGTTCTAGCAAGCGACACAGTTCAGAGATGCACAAGCAAGCCGCCCAAAGGATGGGCGACGGCGGGGGAGGGCTGACCGGAAGGGCTCCCCGTCCTCTCTATGTGGAGTCGTTCCGTGCAGTCGCTGCTGCTCTCTCATCATCGACGCTTACCCCGCTTCGCGGAGACCACTCGCACCAATGCGCAGTTTCTGCGCTAGCTAGCCCTGGGTGGCGCTGTAGCCGCGGAGTTTCTAGGAGTTTCGTGGAGTTACGGTAGGGGCTTTCTCCAGGAATGAAAGCGGACTTCCAGCAACTTCGCGGATGTGTTCGGCGGATGTCATTTATATCTTTAAGCACGGACGAGCCGCGGCAACGTATGCAGCCGTGTCCGCGTGGCTGGTCATCGATTGAGGTAGTACTTGACTGTACTTATTTTACCGCTCATTTAGCAGCGACTCGCGTGCTGGCTGCCATGCTCTTCAAAAGAAGATATCTCCGTCGCGCTCAGCTCACAATCGTGAAGTCCCTCATGAACTCAAATCAAATCAAATATATGTATTTAAGGACAATGAAAAAACTTTGAAACATCCACATTTCTTAATCTTTTATCTTTGTTTATTATTTTTGCAAGAGCCGGCAAAAGAAGAGCGTATGAGCACTACGAGGCTTTCAAAGTGTTCTATCAACCTCATATTCATAAACACCCTTCCCCGTATGCCCAATGTAAACAGCTCCACAAGACGAGGGTAACATGTACTCTACGCTACGCCACTTTACAAAGAATTGTTATATTGACTGGCGGAGCACTTATCGCTAATGGGATACCATCTATTTTAGAGTTATTGGGGGAGGGGGGACATGCCTCCAATTTCTCTTCCTCTCTCCCTCTCTATGTATACATATCTAAAGTGCGAGAGAGAGTTCCTTGACAAAAGCAGGACTCCGGCCGAAACGTTGGAATAAAGTAAACGTTTTGCACATTATTCGCCCGTTCTTCTTGTATGCATTGAGAGAGCTATTAGTGAGAGTTATCTTTGTCATTGGCAGACAACTGGGCTCTATAACGTGGAACTATTCCGATATGTTTTTATTCCAATCTCCTGACGTCAAATTTGCGCAATTTGCGGCGGGTGACCGCCCGACGCAAGCATCGGGCGGTCAGCCGTCGGGTTGTCTGAACAGACCAATCAAACGCTGTCCTCGTTCATAGGAGGTCACTTTTGTTTGCTTGAAAAACGAACAATATTGCCTACACTGAGCGTCTTTGTCTTATCTAACTGGCTGCAGCAAGAGACGAGGAGCACGCTCGACTGGAGAGGGATTTAATTGATAGGGCCGAGCCACTGCCACTGCACTGAAAATCGATAACCGGATGAAGAGGGTGGTGCCGACGTCTGCGATTGGTCCGCTTTCCTTCTTTACTTAGCTTGGGATGGCTGGTCGAAAATCGCGGCGGCATGCAACAGAAGCTTAAGAATGACGCTGATACGGATGCTCAGCGAAGAATAGTTGGCAGAACGAGGTCGTAAACGCGCCTAAAGTGCTCGAAAACGTTACACAGCCACGGAAAAAGTTTTCTTACACATAAATAAACCTATGCTCTCCGTCAGGTGCGAGTAGACAGTGCCTGAGCGATCGACAGCAACCATCTTTTGTTCGTTTCGGAACGGGGTAGCCTTCGGCTATTCAGAAGAAAATTCAGTTTTGTTCGGCATATTAATGCATCTTTGACGCGTACACGTCACTTTGACGCGGTGAGTTCTTACGGTTTTGCGACGTCGCGTGACAGGCAGGTGAAGTGGGTGCAGCCCGAAAACTTTTGACCAATAGCCGAGGAATAACACCGCAAAGGCGTCGAATCAGAAATAACTTTTTTTTATCAAATCATGCATAATCAGGGTGCATATCATCATCATCATCATCAGCCTGGTTACGCCCACTGCAGGGCAAAAGCCTCTCCCAGACTTCTCCAACTACCCCGGTCGTGTACTAATTGTGGCCATGTTGCCCCTGCAAACTTAATCTCATCCGCCCACCTAACTTTCTGCCGTCCCCTGCCACGCTTCCCTTCCCTTGGAATCCAGTCTGTAACCCTTAATGACCATCGGTTATCTTCCCTCCTCATTACATGTCCTGCCCATGCCCATTTCTTTTTCTTGATTTCAACTAAGATGTCATTAACTCGCGTTTGTTCCCTCACCCAATCAGCTCTTTTCCAATCCCTTAACGTTACACTCATAATTCTTCTTTCCATAACTCGTTGCGTCGTCCTCAATTTAAGTAGAACCCTTTTCGTAAGCCTCCAAGTTTCTGCCCCGCACGTGAGTACTGGTAAGACACAGCTGTTATACACTTTTCTCTTGAGGGGATAATGGCAACCTGCTGTTCATGATCTGAGAAAGCCTGCCAAACGCACCCCAGCCCATTCTTATTCTTCTGATTATTTCAGTCTCATGATCCGGATCTGCGGTCACTACCTGTCCTAATTAAGTAGGTGTGTGGTGAACACAAATATGCCGCGGATAAGCCGCGGTGCTGCCAGCGCGGAACAGAGCCGACCGCAGTCGACCGTAGCCAGCCTGCCGCCGAGAGAGGGCCGCCGCACAAAGAATAAAGATTAGTGGGCACCACAGCAGGTCGTGGTTGGCACCGAGCACGACCTACTGTATTGGCGGCGAGGAGTTACGGAGTCGCCATCTGTTGGAAGCGCCTCCCTTGCGTAGTATGAGGGATCACGTGGCGCGCTCCTCATAGGTTTCGCTTACGGCGCTCAATAAAAACACCATGCGGCAGCCCTCCTGGACATTTATGTAGGTATTCTCAAAACGAGGGAAGTTTTCGACTGTCGACATAATAATCCTGGGCAAACTGAAAGCACAGAATCGTTTACAGACGCTATCTCTTTACCGAATACGTACAGTGAACGCCACTGCGCCTGGTCGCCGCGATGGAGTCTCCCGGACCGGCTTCTTGCGTGAAAGGTAGCCAAACGCTGAGAGCAAACAATGTGAAACATGTTCTTATAGTGGGCTGTCTTTATAACCAAATGGGGTATAACAGAATGGAGCCTCAATACAGCGATCGCACGGATTCGCAGCGACCGACTGCACGTCTACCGGCATGTCCGCGCACAATGTTTTCCTTTCGCTGTGAGCGCGTTTTCGCACCGTGCCGTGAGCTTTAGGCCGCAGCATATGAGCATTTGACAGTACCTAGCAACTATTGTTGCGTGGACGCTATTAGAACTGTTCAAAAATAATTTCGTTATAGAGACTTCGATGCCCACGGCGACTGTGATGTGCCGTTGCGGCGATTCAATCTTTCTTTGTCTTGTAAATTCTTGGGCATTTCAATATTATTTCTCAAGTTGCGTCGAACTATATGTTTATCGGTCTTCTCAACGTGCGATTTCCCTCTGCTTCTTTTTTGCAATCCAGTGCATTAATTCTTAACACATACATGACCATATGCCACGCCTTTCTTTAATGTGCGTCTTACCGCTCCCTTTCCGTTCCAGTGAACTTGCCAGTATCTAGCATCAACAAGTTCATAGACCAAACCATCCTGACATTAGAAGGGCAGCGGGCGCGGGCGAGCGTCACAGTGCGCGTTTTCTGCTACTCACCGAACATCGCGCAGTGCTGGCGCCGTAGCAGAAATCTTCCTCGCGTGTGCGCTTGCTGCATGCCTGAGTTGTAGCCGATGGCTGTCTGCCGGTTATAAGTTTCGCCAGCCAAGCTTCACGCAGCTCCTTGCCTTGCGGCTACGTGTGAATAAGGCTGACACCGGGCTCCGTTGCGTACGTCCAGCACTGCGGCACTGAGCAGTAGCTTACCATGCTGCACGCCTCCAAAGGCAGCCGCTACCTATTATAGTAGTTTCAAATGTTGTCAAACAGACACCCAAGGCGGCAAAACCTCAACACTTAATCAGAACTGCGGCGCACGTAGGACTTTACACTTTCGTTTTCAGCTCGCTTCGGCGCTTCCGAAGCAGCCGACGCGGCCGCTGTGTCCACGTGATCCCTCATGTCACTTCACGCCGACGGTGGCGCCAGCCTTTCCAGTGGTGGAGCTCGCCGCCAACAGGTCGTGGCACCGAGACTCCAAGCCCCACGCCTCGTCTCTGCTTTCCTCGCGCGCGCCAATAATTGGTGACCCGGACGTGATTGCCATGAACCAGCCAAGCGACGCCGACAGTCCCACGGTAGCCGTACTTGATGTCAAGCTACCTCCGTTTTGGACTGGCGATCCGGAACTTTAGTTCGTGCAAGTTGAGTCACAGTTCGCTGCACGCCGCATCACTGCTGACAGCACCAAATACCACCACGTGGTGGGCAGCCTCCCGCCTGCGACGGCCAGCGAGGTGCGGGACCTACTGCTAACACCACCCGCAGAGAACGCCTACCAGACGCTAAAAGAGACACTGATTCGCCGTGTCACACCTACAGAGCCGGAGCGTCTCCAGCAGCTACTGCGGGAGGCCGAACTTGGCGACCGCCGACCCAGCCAGTTGCTACGCCACATGCAACAACTGGCCGGCGAGGCGACAGCAAGCCACGGTCGTTTAGTGCGGGAACTGTTCCTGCAAAGGCTTCCCACAAGTGTACGGATAGGCCTCACGGCGTCGGGCGAGACAGACCTTGCCAAGATGGCCGAGCTCGCCGACAAACTCATGGCTGTCGCCGTGCCCACAGTCGCGTCGGTGCACGCAGACGCACCATCCGCCAATTCCTTGCAAGAGATGCGAAAGGAAATTTCTCGCCTCGCAGACACCGTCGCAGCGCTGCACTAGAGCGGAAACCAGCGACCACGACAGCGTACCGCATCACAACCACAACAACGTAGGGTGTGCTGGTACCACCGCAAATTCGGCAACGCTGCACGGAACTGTGTGTCGCCCTGTGAAAATTCGGGAAACGCCCCGGGCCAGCACTGAGGGTGACCAGTGCCCCCGCCCCGCCGGACAGTCGCCCATCGGTTTTCTTCCTGACCGATCGCGAAAGAGGTGCTCGTTTCCTAGTCGACACAGGGGTGGAAGTTAGTGTCGTGCCGGCGTCGCCAGCCGACCGCAAACGACCGTGCGCATCACCGTTGCAAGCTGTCAACAATACGATGATACCGACGTACGGGCAACGCTCCCTCTCGCTGGACCTGGGCCTCAAGGGGACGTTTCGGTGGATTTTCGTCGTGGCTGACGTAAAATTTGCCATCCTGGGAGCGGACTTCTTGCGCAACTTCGGACTGCTTGTCGATGTCTGCAACTGGCGTTTACAGGACCCCTTGTCACAAGCAGAAGTGCGCGGGAAGCCATCCAGGCATCCACCCCTCAGCCCCACGCTCGTAGCACCGCCGGGCGCTACACGATTCACCGGCATCCTCGGCGATTTCCCCGAACTGACGCGGCCACCACAGGCCAGCGCGGCCGTCAAACACAATGTATGCCACCACATTGTCACAACAGGCCTACCAGTTTACGCACGCCCACGTCGCCAGTCCCCGCAAAAGCTGCAAGCAGCTCGACAGGAATTCGACTACATGCTCGAGCTCGGCATAATCCGCCCGTCCGCTAGTCCTTGGGCGTCTCCACTGCAATGGTGCCGAAGTCTACGCCAGGAGACTGGCGACCCTGCGGCGACTATCGAGCCCTCAATCGAGCAACCGTGCCCGACCGTGATTCGGTACCTCACATTCATGATGTCACGTCCAGCCTACATGTTGCGGCGATTTTCTCCAAGGTCGACCTTGTGCGTGCGTACCATCAGGTCCCCGTGGCTCCAGAGGATGTATCGAAGACGGCGATAACCACGCCCTTCGGCCTGTTCGAGTTCCTACGCATGCCGTTCGGCCTGCGAAACTCCAGACAGACATTCCAGCGTTTTATCAACGGCGTTTTGCATGGCCTCGACTTCTGCCATGCACGCCTCGATGACCTACTCATCGCAAGCACTTCACCGGACGAGCGTGAGGCGCATCTGCGATCCGTGTTTCAGCGCCTGGCGGAGCATGGCATCCTGGTGAACACGGACAAGTGCGAGCTGGGTGCCGAGAAGCTGACTTTTCTTGGCCATGTTGTTTCAAGCTCTGGCATTTAACCTCATCCAGACAAGGTTAAAGCTGTCGAGAAGTTTACACGACCCACCACTAAGCGCCAGCTCCGCGAGTTCCTTGGCCTTGTAAATTATTACCGACGTTTCGTACCTCGGTAATAATAATAATATTTGGGGTTTTACGTGCCAAAACCACTTTCTGATTATGAGGCACACCGTAGTGGAGGACTCCGGAAATTTTGACCACCTGGGGTTCTTTAACGTGCACCTAAATCTAAGCACACGGGTGTTTTCGCATTTCGCCCCCACAGAAATGCGGCCGCCGAGGCCGGGATTCGATCCCGCGACCTCGTGCTCAGCAGCCCAACACCATAGCCACTTGCTAGCAACCACGGCGGGTGTTTCGTACCTCGGTGCGCGGCCGTTCTGCACCCTCTCCACCTACTGCTGTCGACACACGAAGGTGCTGCTAGGGAGCTGCTCTGGACGGACGACGCCGAAACGGCTTTTCAAGAGATCAAGAGACACCTCGCCGACGCCACACTTCTCGCCTACCCGCAGCCGGGAGTCCCACGGTGCGTCATGGTCGACGCCTCGGACGCAGCTGTGGGTGCTGTCCTTCAACAACTCAACAAAGGAGTATGGCAACCGATCGCTTTCTTTTCTCTGAAACTGACACCCACCGAGCAGCGTTACAGCACTTTCGGACGCGAGCTGTTCGCCGTCTACGCAGCAATCCGGCACTTTCGTCATTACTTAGAAGGGACGGAATTCTTTGTAACGACTGATCACAAGCCTCTCACGTATGCGCCTTAGGCTCCCTCAAATCTCATGGCGGCGCGCACACAGCCCGCGAGCTGCTGCAGATGTCCTACATATCGGAATTCACCACGGACATTCGCCACATAAAAGGAGTAGACAACGCTGTCGCCGATGCTCTATCGCGCAGCCCAGTAAATGCCATCACTCACACGGGAATAGACCTCGCAAAAGTGGCGGCAGCTCAACCGACGATGACGAACTGCGCCGTTTGCAGGAAACATCGACGTCACTCATCCTACAGTGGTTTCCTTTGCCCGGAGCAGGAGACATTTGTTGCGATACATCTACAAGTAGCCCTCGACCATTCGTGCCTGTTTGCCTCCGTCGGGAGGTATACGCTTCGTTACACGAGCTTTCACACCCAGGAATCCGGGCAACCCAGAAGCTGCTCACGGCACGTTTCGTATGGCCTTGCATCAACCGCGATTCCCGACAGTGGACTCGCGAGTGTCTTAGGTGTCAACGGTACATATGGTTCAGCGTCACACGGTGATACCGTTGGAGACTTTCCCAGGGCCAGATGCTCGATTCGCCCACACCCATATGGACATAGTCGGACCATTGACACTTTGCCAGGGCCAAACGTACTTGCTCACTTTGGTCGACCGTTTCACGCGGTGCGCAGAAGCTATCCCGATTCCCGACATTACAGCCGAAACTGTTGCTCGCGCTTTTGTCAACCACTGGATATGTCGTTTTGGTGCACCTTCCTCCATTACAACGGACAGAGGAAGCCAGTTTGAGTCTACGTTGTTCGCCAGTCTGACGAAACTCATCGGCGCCTCGCGCATCAGGACTACGGCCTACCACCCGATGAGCAATGGAATGGTCGAGAGGTTTCACCGGCAGCTGAAAGCAGCACTTATGGAAAGTGCACATGACTCTTAGGTGGAAGCATTGCCTATCGTGCTCTTGGGCATACGCACAGCGTGCAAGGCAGATATCGGCTGAAGAGCTGCAGAACTTGTTTACGGCACGACGCTACGTCTGCCCGGTGATTTCTTTGCATCTGGCCAACAGCAAGCTCGCATTTCCGCCAGCGACTACGCATCTCGCCTCCGTGACATCATGAACGAGCTCCGAGCTACACCTCCGCGACAGCCCACAGAGAGGACACACGTGAGCAACGAGCTTGAGTCATGTAGTCACGTCTTTCTGCGGAACGACGCTGTACGACGACCACTACAAGCACCGTACGATGGGCCATTCAAGGTTCTCCGTCGTGGGCGGAAGACGTTCACTATCGAAATGCGGGGACGGCGGGAGGTTGTCTCGCTGGACAGACTTAAACCTGCGTACATGGAAACGCAGTCCATGACACCCACCTCCACCCCGTCACCTGGAACCCATACAAAAGTGCCTCGTCCCAGGGCAGCGGTTTCCACCAGGGCGGGAAATGCAGCCGCGCCTGATACTCGCACCTACCACACGCGCAGTGGCAGACGTCTAAATGCGCCAAATCCCCTCAACCTCTAATCACACGAGTGTTTTGTCGTGTTGGTTCCGTTCGTGTTCGCACTAGGGGGGGGGAGGGGGGGAGTGCTGTGGTGAACACAAATATGCCGCGAATAACACAGCCGACCGCAGTCGACCGTAGCCAGCCGGCCGCCGAGAGAGGGCCGCCGCACAAAGAATAAAGGTTAGTTGGCATCGAGACTCCAAGACCGAGTCTCCAAGACCGAGACCGAGTCTCTGCTTTCCTCGCGCGTGCCAATAGATGTATTCCTTTACCACTTCCAGTGCCTCGCTACTTATCGTAAACTGGTGTTCTCTTCCGAGACTGTTAAACATTACTTTAGTTTTCTGCAGATTAATTTTTAGACCTACCCTTCTGCTTTGCCTCTCCAGGTCAGTGAGCATTAAGCAAGGCAATATCATCAGCGAATCGCAAGTTACTAAGGTATTCTCCATTGACTTTTATCCCCAATTCTTCCCAATCCAGGTCTCTGAATTTCTCCTGTAAACACGCTGTGAATAGCATTGGAGACATCGTATCCCTCTGTCTGACGCCTTTATTTATTGGGATTTTGTTGTTTTCTCTATGGAGGACTACGGTGGCTGTGGAGCCGCTATAGATATTTTTCAGTACATTTACATACGGCGCGTCTACACCCTGATTCCGTAATGCCTCCATGACTGCTGAGGTTTCGACTGAATCAAACGCTTTCTCGTAGTCAATGAAAGCTATATATAAGGGTTGGTTATATTCCGCACATTTCTCTATCACCTGATTGATAGTGTGAATATGGTCTATTGTTGAGTAGCCTTTACGGAATCCTGCCTGGTCCTTTGGTTAACAGAAGTCTAAGCGTACACGTGTGTACACGTCATATCTGATGGGGAGCTATCGCGGTTTCCCCGCGATAGCTCCCCATCAAGCTAGCCGGGGAGTTCCTCGGGCGTCTACATTTCCGGAAGAAGTCCCTTCTTCGAGATTTGCCTCAAGTTAAGCCGAAGGCGTCTATCTCAAGACCGACGGGTGTACACAAGTGGGCACTTCTCTTCATTCTGTACTGGACGCGTAGAACTCAGCGAGTGTCGTTCATTACTTTCTAGAGTTCTGTGAAAACCCATCTGAATTACATTGTGGTGTGCCTAGCTGAACCGTGCATATGCTTACGCAACCGCCTTATTTGAAGAATATAGTTCGCTGAGTTTCGACAAATCTGTGCTCTGACTCGGTCTTTGGACCACGACCGGCTTTCGCTGCCGCACCAGAAGGCCTCTTATTAATTATATATCTGTGCTTTCGTGGGGTGGGTTTCGGAAACTGATAAGACGGCTTTAAAATATGGCCCCGCGCTGGCGCCTCGTTCGCGTGGTGTGCGACAATATTTCTGGCATCCGCGAAAGGACCTTTTGGTGTGAATGGTGTGTCCATAATCGGGAGAAAGAGCCTAGGGTCGTTCACATTGCCATTGTAAACGATTTTGAGTATTGCACCACGTTTCGCTAACTTGTGTGCAGAAATCAGTTCCATAGTCGAAATCTAGGCAGATACTTTTTGCACGCGGCTAGATTTCTGAAGGGCATCGTGGATCTCGAGAAATTTGTTGCCCTCAGTGAGAAGATAGGTCTTTCCGGAACTGATCAAACTACGGAAGTGGGTTAGCCAGAAGGGAAAATAAGCTGGGCTTCTTCGATTTTCCACTTCTGGTTACCCGCGGGCTGCCAGAGCCAGCCAGAGCGTCTTCGTTTTTCTCGTGTTGCTCCGCCCACCGCGCACGCATTTCCGCCGGGCGTTCGTTTTGCTCGGGCTGGACGGTTCTGGATACCCGCGGGCTGCTAGAACCTGCCAGGACGATTTTTTTCTGGCTGTTCTCTGGAAGTTCTCTGGCTAGCAGACGACTAAAAGAGGCGATGGGAACTCGCCGCCATCTTTGCGCGGACTTCACGGATTGCAAGTAAAACTCTTGCTTGGGCTAGTTGGTTCACGCTTGAATGCTCATGCACATAGGCGCCGATCCGGTCGTTTGTGTCCTACTTCAGTCGTTGTCTTTTGCGCCTTGCCTTTACTCATTCACGGATTGCAACGCGGGCGCTTGAGGACTTAAATTTACCTCGCTCAGCCAAATGTCTACGGTCATCTTCGGATTTCCTTAATTCTGGCATTATCTATTTAGGTGCTAACGCTCCGTTCCGCATTGCGAAGCGGTGCGATACGAGCAGTGGTGAACCGTTCGAAGCTTTTGTGTATGTATTAAATTAGGCAGCAAAGGGACCCCACAGGGCTCTGTGCTCTCGCCCTTTCTTTTCAATGTGGCCATGATCAAACTCCCTGAAAGACTGGATGCTATTGAAGGACTAAACCACAGCATGTACGCTGATGACATCACGCTGTGGATAGCTAGGGGCAGCGATGCCCAAATAGAGGAAACCCTCCAAAGGGCTATCCAGGCAGTTGAAGGTTACGTCGGACCTAGAGGACTTAAATGTTCACCGCAAAAATCGGAACTGCTTCTATACCAGCCGAAAGGCAGGGCCAGTAAGGAGGAACCGCAAATCTCCCTCACAGCTGGGGGGATCCCCATTCCAAAAGTGGACAAAATCAGAGTACTGGGACTTTTGATTCAGGCCAACAGCTTTAATGGCGAAACAATAAGGAAACTAGACGGCTGCGCAGTGCAGACCATGAGGCTGATCCGCAGGATTGCCAACAGGCGGTCCGGGGTGAGAGAAGCGAATCTAGTTAGGCTAGTCCAGGCCTTTGTTATAGGTAGAATAGATTATGTTGCTCCCTTCCTCGGTTTTAGGTCATTCGAGAAGAAGAAGATTGAGGGCATCATACGTAAAAGTATAAAACAGGCGCTGGGCTTCCCATCCGCACTGCAAATGAAAAGCTTTTAGCTCTAGGGCTCCACAGCACTCTTGAGGAGATTATTGAAGTAGTGAGGATCTCGCAGTATGAGAGACTTGCGGGAAGCCCTACGGACAGGAAAATCCTAGCTAGGCTAGGCATAACCTATGAGGGGCAGGAAGGCATCAAAGTCGACCTGCCGCGAAGCGTGCGAAACCGACTAATAATCCCACCACTACCTCAAAACACGCACCCAATCCATCACAAGGACCGCAGAGAAACGGGCGGAGGCTCTTGAGAAGCGTTTCAAAAACTCGAAGGACGTGCTCTACGTTGATGCTGCAGACTATGGCAACGGCCGCATGGCCCTAGCTGTAGCGAGCGCTGAAACTAGATTGATAGCCAGTGGCACAGTTCCAACGGATTGCTCTCAGATTGGAGAAGAATCTGCCATAGCACTTGCAATTGCAAGTACTTCAGCCAGAATTATAGTCAGCGACTCTAAGGTTGCGGTGATGAACTTTGCCTGACGCAGAATTTCTCCCGAGGCGAACAGAATCCTGCAGACCTGCAGAGATAGCAGGAAAATTGAAATAATCTGGGCACCTGCGCACGCCTCCCTCGCTGGGAACGAGGCGGTCCACGAATTAGCTCGAGGACTTACATTTCGAGCTGGTGGGCTAGCCGAAGGCTTCGTGGGGCGGGACCGCTTAGTGTGTTAGAGAGAGATCACACAACACTACAGACTAGGGCGAGTTAAATATCCTCCGGCTGATATATCCTTAAACAAGAGCCAGGCCTCCACTTGGCGTCGCCTGCAAACCAACTCGTTTCCAAGCCCGGTGTCGTGCAGCCTCTACTACCCGGGTCAGTACTCCAGCCAGTGTAAGCTATGTAAAGCCAGGGCTAATCTTAATCACATTCTGTGGGAATGCCCACAGGCTCCCTCTGAGGGAAGAATAATGTCTTTAGAACAATGGGAGACCTTATTACTCAGCTCTGATCCGGAGATTCAACTGAAGACCGTCCGACTGGCCGAAACTGCCGCTAGGGTCCAAGGACTCCTGGCCGTCGTCTAGGTGGGAAGGCTTTAACATCTGTTGAACAAATAAAGTTTTACAATCCAAATGTGTGTGTATGTGTGTGTGCCCCATGAAGGCTTCTTCGCGGCGGTGATGAGCGCGCCGCGCTCTCATGCGTGCATGTTATCTGCACCGTGTTCCTCGCAAGTTGTAGACGCTCATTCACACATTGCGGCACATTTTGGGTTGGTCTTTCTCTGGTGGCGTTCCTTTTCACATATCTCGAGTATGTATGCGGAGATATCTCGCTTTTCTGCAGTTAGCGAAGGGTTTGCAGCTAGCCCGTGTTCGCTCCGTCTCTCCGTCATATGCTTGGATGGCAACTCGAAACCGTTATGCGTTCGAACTGCAGGCCGTTGATCTAAGAATGCACTGATTGAGTAATAGGCACACGTACATTAGACACACGTACATTGGCTTATTGCTCTCATGATCGCGACTAATGCCGTTTTTCGTGTGAAACGTTTCGCTGGTCACAGGCGGCGTGCATTTTCATGCGCCAACCGCGTCCCCAGCTCCTTAGGGTCAAAATGAGAAGCACCATTAGCCACGACAAACGTTGTGAAATCGGAGCCCAAGCAGGTCAGCACGAAATTTTATGCGTATGTGACGTACCCGATATCCTGCTTTTTCATGTCTTGTGAAGTGATGACACAACGCCAACTCATCAATGTCGCCAGTGGGCGACGTGATCGCTGCGGGCAGGATCCTCGAGCGATCGCTTTCGAGGATACAATCACTTACGCGCGATTTCGCATCTTGTCATGGGACGCGTCGGAGGCAATCTGTCGCGCTGCGCAAGGTGAGGTTGGCCCAGTGCGCCTCATGCCCCGAGTCGCGCGAAATCGCGCGAAAGTGATCGTATCCCTGAATGCAACTATATATTTTCAAGCTGGCAACGCGTAAACGGGCCGACTACGCCGAGCGCGCGCCGGCCTCACCGGGCGCTGCCATGCTGTAGCATGTTTACATTCGGCCAGTTGTCCCTGCTTTCGATTTTGCAAACTTCGGGCAGGTTCGGGTTGTCTTGGGATCCCAGCCCACGTGACTTCCTATCAGGACTGGAGCTAGCTGGCTGCCATCTGGCTGCCAGCGGGCTGCCAGAACTTCGAAAATCGAAGAGGCCCTCTGTGGAAACAGAGAAACTATAGCGGCCGAAAGGGTCAAAGAGGAAAGAGAGGCGAAAGAGCGAAAAGAAGAAAGGGGTGAACGAAGGAGAGATAAAAGAACAAAGAGAAGCCGAAATAGCTGAGAGAGAAAGACAAAAACAGCACGAGTTAGAACTCGAACGACTTCGTTTGCAACAGCGCACAGACAGGAGTCGATAGCACTGAAAGGGAGGAAACTAGCTTCCGTCTGAACCCAAGCAAGCTACTTGTGGCATTCCATGAGAGAAAAGATAACCTGGATGCTTACTTGCACAGGTTGGACACAGTTCCTAAAAGCTAGAATTGCCCAGAGGACCAATGGGCCACTGCGTTGAGCACGTGTGTGAGACCAATGGGCTACTGCGTTGAGCACGTGTTTGAGTGGCGAAGCACTTAGTGTGAGGGTAGGCTGACACCAACGGATGCCTCTAATTATGGAAGGGTGAAAACCGCTCTACTAAAGAGATTTAGGTTCACCGTAGAAGGCTTCCGAGATACGTTTAGGACCGGGAAGCTTGCCGATGGAGGGGGGGGGGGCAAGGCTGCTGCGCAATCTGTCGCGCGGCTCAGCCACTATATCGATAGACGGACCGAACTTTCAGAGGCTGCGCAGGATGTATAGTCGAAAGTCGTAAAACTATTGGCGTTAATACGACCATTGTAAAGCTCCAGAAATCTAGCGTTTTACGATAATGTCATAAATGTTGGCAAATATGAAATACAAACACATGACAGCATAGAGAAGAAAAAAAGTACGTTATTTCCCCACGCTAGTTTCAAAACAAGACTTAAGACTTGGTTGAAGTTCATCATCAGTTAGATTTAACCGATCATTAAACACTCTGCTAAAGAAAGAGTACTTGAAGCAATGAACACGTGTGCGAAAGGGAGTAACTGCTTGATTATGACTTTGTTTGGTGGCATATCTGGATGACAAAGAGATTAATTTTGACATATCACTGTCGAAGTGTCCATTAATTAGCTGGTAACAAAAATTAAGATGGGAACAGAGATTCCTCTGGGACGCGATAGGTAAATTAGCCTTGGGAAAAGGAGCTGTTATTGAAGAGCGTCCAAGACTGTTATTGTAAAGCAGACAACATAATCTTTTTTTATTTTATCAATTTTGTCAATATCAGTTTTAGTAAAAAAGTCCCAGATTATAGAAGCATGTTCTACTATTGGTAAGACGACAGTAGGCTATCAGCCGAACAGCAAGGGTTTACAATTTTAAACCTCTTCGAAGAAAGAACAGTTACCGGTTTAGATTAGCTGTAACGTGGTCAATGTACTTTGACCGATGAAGGGTGTTATTATCCAATGTCCCAAGTATTTCAATTGAGTTGCTTTAGCTAGAAGCAGATTATTTGGACAACAGCTAAATTTTAAAGGTTTTCGTTTCAGAGAAATGGACAAAAAGTCTTTTTGACATTGATTTACCTCTGCCAGAATCGGCAACCTCCAATGACCTTCTTGAAGTCCCGATTCAGCTTATGTCGGTCAGAAGCACTTTTGACCTCCGAGCAATTAACACAATGATCAGAGTACAATATAAATTTAACTTAAATATCTGTTACTGTGCCATTAACGAGTATCATAAAGGAAGTGGTCCTAGTATGGACCTTTGTGGGATGCCAGTGTCTGCTAAAAGTCGTAATGAAGAGTGTCCTTTGCAAAAAACATATTGCCTCCGGTTTCTTATGTAAACTTAAAAACTGGGGGGGAATTCACTAAGCGAACTTACGAACAAATTTTTACGGAAGAAAAATCTTACGAAAAAGCGCATTCACAAACTTAAAACTGTTCGTAAGATCAGCAAGCTTGGTGCGCCCGCCGCGGCAAAGACAAGCGCTGTAGTAAAAAAAAAAAAAAGGCGTGTATGTATTGGTAGCACAGGTGCGAACTTCAGTACTTGTGGTAATAGAGAGCGTAAGTCTATTCACAAAACCTGAACAGTCGTAGCAACTGCCAAAGTAAGAAAAAAAAATTCTATGATTGAGGTGCAGCATTCTTACGAACATAAGCATGTCTCTCTGTGCTGCTCGAGCTGACATGAGTAAACACTGGAACGCGCTGTTACGGCCCATTGGCCAGAGGGCACAAGTGATAGGCAAGGATGACGCATGCTTATATCTTTGTGACGCGTTTCGATTTTTCACCTCAAAGTACATACGCAGGTATGTACATACATAATTGTATTGGGCGTGCGCTGCTGTGGAAGGCAGTAGAGAGTATTAAAATTGGGGCCCCAAAGAGCTTTGCGGGTGTTAGCGTTGGGGCACGCAGGAGTGAATAGTTTTAGAATAGCGCTTTGCGTTTGCGGATACCGCCTTGCGCTTTCAGCGCCACTACAGCGTCAAAGAAAAGCTATTATAAATATTAAAATAACATATACCATTTTATGATAAGAGGAGTAATATTGACATACGTGTTTGCGCGTTTAATTACGATTTATAGGTTATTTCATAGGAGCAAGCAATTAGTTGCGCTTAGTTTTGAGTAACCAAATTTACGTGCCTTCACCAGCCAATTTAAGCCGTGTTAATCCTACTAGCCATGAAATCGACAAGCGAATTCAGAACTTCAGCAGTGTCTAATGAATCAATCTTCATAATACACGTTAGTTGAGAGAAAGCGACAATTGCAGTCACTTCGCCTTGCTTGCGAACTTCAGGCGTTACCAAGAATCGAACCCACGTTGGTTCTAGGTTAGAGCCGTTGTTTCGATGGGTGCCGCCATGTTTGTTTACGCAAAGATTTTTGGGCAGCGCTTGGGACACCCGCTAAATCAGTGAAATAGCGTGCCCGAGGCAAAACCTTACCGCAGTTTGTGTCTCGCGCATGCGCAGTGGTTTCGACGCTATTTCTTTGGTGTCCCAAACATTTTAAGCCCCTGTTCTAAAACTCTCTAGTAACGTTAATGCTGTGCTGCGAACTTCTGCTTAAATTCTGATAGGCTTTGTTTCCTTATGCGCGCAATAGCATGAATTTTCATACTCGTCATGATACTCAAGGTAGTAACAAATAGACGTGTAGTGCCCGTCCCTGACAACCATCAAGTTTGTCATTGATCTGTTTTGAGCTCTTCTATCGACGCTTTTAGGGCTGTAATTCTCCATGCCAGATGAAACAACAACAAACGCTTAAACGTTCCTAATTATCAAAACTTGTTGCTGTTGTTCAATTCACTTTCGTATTTCGTGTTGTTAGGCTCAGCTTTCTATTATACTGCTCATAGTTTCAATTCAGCACTAGGCCGAAGCAATGTGGTGTCTGTGCCTACGGTTCTGCTCATCTTGTGGCCTAGAGTATGAGCGAATGTATTCGTACGACGGACGGCAATCCTGTCTATGTATGAAGCGGGACGTGAATACTCGAACAAGAGTGATCCTATGAAATAAAATATAGACTCTTAAAAAAGTTTGCATACTTTGGGGCGTATTTTGTACCACAACGATCATCGTAATCTGCCTTCCCCGTATTTCTTTCATTTAACGCTTCGAGCCCGGTATTTCCAAGTCGCGAACGACATGCGCGTTATCAGCGTGTCATAGCATTCTCGACGGGAAAGTAGCGAGCGCAGCGTTTTTAAGTAAGAAAACGCAAGCATGGAAGATGAAGATTATCGTTGTGGGACAAATATACACTGCTTTAAGGGTGTACCTCACGAACGGAGCGAATAGGTACTGAGGCATGAGTCCATACACACACACACGCTCGCGCGCACACACAAACACGCACACACACAAACACACACACACACACACACACACACACACACACACACACACACACACACACACACACACACACACACACACACACACACACACACACACACACACACACACACACACACACACACACACACACACACACACACACACACACACACACACACACACACACACACACACACACACACACACACACACACACACACACACACACACACACACACACACACACACACACACACACACACACACACACACACACACACACACAACTCCGGACTAACATCAGGCCTGGGCAACATGACGTCACCCATGTCGTTCAGTCGCTTTGTGCGATGTTCTTTATATCTTTCCCTCCTCTCACTTAAGAAACCCGTCATAAACGTTTGTGAATTCAGCGCAAGAAATTTTTGCATATTATTGAATTGTCGTTATTGAAAGTTAGCGCCAAGCGTGTGCGTCGTCTCTGTTCTTCTTTTGTCCTTTTTTCGATGCTCTACGCCTTTTGCCTCTATCATGAAATACTAACAAACCCTACGTGCAACTATAGTCAACTCTAGTTACCCTGACATGCGCTAGCTGATTCGAAGTTGTGCCTGCAAATTTCCTTATTTCATTACCCCATCTAATTTTCTGCCGTCTTTGACAACGCTTCCTTTCTCTATGGCCCACCCTGTATTTCTAATGGACCAGCGATTAACCGCCCTACGAACTACGTGGCCTGCACATGCAGCTCCAATTTTTCCTCGTAAAATCGACTACCACTATACCCCTGTTTGCTCTGTGATCCACACCGCTCTGTTCATGTCCCAACGTTATAGGCCTCAGCTTTTCCCTTCCATCGCTTGTTTTAGTTGTCCTTAACTTGTCCTCTAGCTTCAGTGTTAACCTCCGAGTTTCTGCCCCATGTGGTGGCGCATGTTTATTTTCAACGACGACTCAGGAAACTCCTCACCGGAGCGTAGGTTCGATTCGTCCGCGTTGCAGATGGCGGTACATACTGTCCCTATCGTCGGCATGTTTACGGCACGTGTTAGTATCGCCTGCCGCTACACTCATGGTATCTTCGCCGTGATTGCTCATTGCCCCCACGACCTAATTCACGGACTCGATTTTCTCTCTGGGAATTCGGCTTTTATACAATGTTCTGCCAGTACCCTTCGCCTTGAGTTGCCCATCCTCTCAGAACCTTCGGACGCACCCCCGTGCCGCTTACGCCCCACCGGCTTTATTACCCTGCCACCAAAGTTATTAGTCTATATTGAACTGTCGTATTCACCACCTGTTCCTGATGGCAAGTACCTCGTCACTGTTTTGTCCGACATTCCACTGCAGGATGACGTCACCGTACCTCATAGTGTTCCTGTTATTAGTGTTAACTGGACCCACATGCCTATCTTTAACTTTGCCTTTCCAAAGCAAATTCTTCCACAAGGTATTTGCCTTGCCAACGTTGTTTCTCTGGGCGACCATCAAGTGGCTGCTTTAACAACCGATGAGTCTTCCGAGCTTAGCAGGCCCCTCGTGCCAGGCTCCTGCGCCGATCCCAACCTAAAAGAATGGTTGCGGCGTACCTGTCCTCTGCGCAGACTGAAAATCTTCGCAAAGTTTTATCGCACTACCGAGACATTTTCGACTTCGACGATCGCCCTTTAGGCCAGACGCTTGCGGTCAAGCATTGCATTCATACTGGCGATGCTACACCTATATTCACCGACCACCATATCGACTTTCTGCGTTGGAACGCGGAGCAATCCGAAGTGAAGTGAACAAAATGCTTGCCAAAAACATCATTGAGACGAAGCACGGCACGTGCCACTTCTGTGCAGACTAGCATCATCCGAACAACATTACTAAGAAAGGCGTCTACCCGCTCCCACGTATAAACGACGCCCTTTGACTGCCTGCACGGTTCCACCTATTTCTCTTCTATTGATCTTCGTTCTCGATACTGGCAGATTGCTGTTGACGATATGGACAGAGAAAAGACCGCATTCATAACACCCGTTGGCCTATACCAATTTAAAGCGATCCCCTTTGGATTATGCAACGCTCCGGCCACCTTCGAGCAAATGATAAACTCCTTGCTCCAAGGTTTTAAATGGCCCACATGTTTCTGCTACCTCGACGATGTCATCATCTTCCCGCCAACGTTCGACACTCACTTTGAGCGTCTAGAAACTATACTTGACGTTTTTCGAACGGCAAAGCTGCAACTCAACTCGTCAAAATGTCGTTATAGCCCTCGCCAAATTACTGTCCTGTATGGGCCATCTCGTCGAGGCTTCTGGAGTACAGCCTTATCTAGACAGAACTCGCCCTGTCCGAGGCTTTCCGGCTCCGAAGACAGCCGGAGACGTTCGATGATTTGTAGGGCTATCCTCGTACGTTCGTCGTATTGTTCAAGATTTTGCGGCAATTGTTAGAGCACTCACTAACCTTTTGAAGAAAGGCGTGCAATTCTCGTGCATGGGGTACTTCAGAAGCCGCCGCCTTCTCTTGTCTCGCCACTCTTCTCACCTCACCACCCATCCTCGCCCACTTCGACCTTGATGCCCCTTCAGAATTGCGCACAGATGCCAGCGGTCATGGCATTGGTCCTGTCCTTACCCAGTGTCAGCGTGTCCAGGATCGCGCTATTGCTTATGTAAGCCGCCTCCTATCCCCATCGGGGCGCAACTATTCTATTACGGAAACGAAATGTCTTGCTGTTGTCTGGGCGGTTGCGAAGTTCCGTCCCTACCTCTACTGTCATCCTTTCTCCGTAGTCACTGGCCGTCATGTTCTTTGTTGACTCTCATCGCTAAAGGATCCTACAGGCCGGCTTTGTCGATCGGCGTTAAGGCTCCAAGGGTTTTTATATTCCGTGGTTTACAAGTCTGGCCGCCTGCGCCAAGACGCTGACAGCTTGCCGCGTTACCTTGGTGACGACTCTTATCCCTCAAATACATACTGACAGTGCTGCTTGCGTTTTCTCAGTATCACAGCTTCTTCACATCGCCAACGAGCAACGCCGTTACGACTACATCAAAGCACTCATCGACCATTTTGAACATTGTGCGGCCGATGCTACACTACAAATCTTCGTCCACCGCGACGGTACTCTGTACCGTCGTAATCTTCATCCACACGGCTTTGATTTTCCACTTGTTATACCTAAACACCTTCGCTCAACCGTCCTAGAAAGTTTCACGACGCACCAGCGGCGGGACACCTCGGTGTATTTCGAACCTACGATCGAGTACGCCAGCGTTTATTCTTTCCGGACCTTGCCCACTCCATACGACGTTACGTCGCCATTTCTGACCTATGCCAATGACGCAAGAAGCCATCCCAGTTAACCACCGGTTACCTGCAGCCACTTAATATCCCGGCCGAGACCTTCCTTCGGCTTATACCTTCTTGGCCCTCTTCCGATATCTACATCAGGGAACAAGTGGGTTATGCTGTCACTGCGGCCGTACAACGCGACCCGCTACGCCATAACACGCGCTCTACCGGCCAGTTGCGCAACTGATGTTGCGGACTTTCTCCAACACGATACCATCTGGATGCACGTTTTCCGCGTCAAGTACTCACATCCGCAGCCATACGTTTCTGTCCAAAGTAATTTACGACATCACGCATGTCTGCTTTATGCAGCATGAATTTACCACCTCCTACCATCAACAAACAAACGGCCCCACTGAGCGTTTGAAACGAACCGTTACAGACATGCTATTGCAGTACGTTTCAGCCGACCACCGTGACTGGGACCTTGCTCTACCTCACATTACCTTAACTTTTTCCCTTTCGAAACTGCTGGCTATTCAACGTTCTACATCTTGTAGGGCGGAGAACCAACGATACCATAAACACTGTGCTTACGTCCACCACAGCTTCAACTAGTGATTATGCCTGCGATGTTTTTGCCCGTGCTGACCATGCTCGCCAACTTGCACGCGCTCGTCGAAGTGTCTCAAGACAAACAGAGCACCGCTACAACCTCCGTCACAATGATGTCCATTTGTCGTCCGACACTCTCGTATTGCTTTGGTCACCATCTCGTAAAGTTGGCCTTTGTGAAAAACTACTCTCCTGTTACACAGGCACGCGTATCGCGCGTTCCGCAAAGTTACCGATATCACCCACGAAATAATTCTAGCCACGTCCGCTATACGTCCTCCACTGTGACAACCAGTGGCATTTTCTCCGTCGCCAGACTCACGCCTTACGACTCTCCGCGTTCCTTAGATATTCAACAGCACCGGGACGGCGCTTTTTCCACCGGGAGGGGGGGGGGGTAGTATAACGATACCATCGACAGATGCTCAAGAGCCGCAAGAAAGACGATGGTGTATCTGGGCTCTTGGCGCGAGCGAGTGTCTGCCTGGCAGTCTGACTCCAGTGTAAGTGCAGTGTAAATAGCCTTTTTTGACCGTGTCTTTCCACACGCTGAAATATGTATGCGGTCATGATATTTTCGATAAATTATACGATGTGGACCACATAATAGCAAACGACCAGCAAGACAGACCACGTTGCCCGCAACCGTTGGCGACGTGGCAGTAACCAATTTAAAAAAATGCTTTGGTCTCAGACGCCAAAAACATATAGCGTATGTGTGTATCCGTGCCGCGAAGGACTTGACAACAGCAAGATAGCCAGAACAAGAACGCAGGTTTATTGGGAAGTGTTGTTTTTATAGCCGACCGAGTGATAACGGGCCGACCGCAGCGCGCATGTCAGGAACAGGCGCACGGTCATGCACGCGCCTGATACATCCTTTCGTGTGAACAAACAAAACAGACTCTTGACATTAGTTAAGCAATTTGATTAAATGCCTCGTCATAGTGAAGGCGTTGCGAGGGTCTAGTGTTCCGGGACGACCTTCTCGGAGCTGGGGTCTGCACAGAATCCGGTGTTGGCCTTCCTTAAGTGTTGGCTGTGCACTGTTGTGCCCCATCAGTCATTCGTGACGATTCCGAGCGATGTTGACCCGGCCGAAGAATGCACTGCAGGTACCTGAGGGTTGTCGACAGGCCTGCTCGATTCGGTTATGTCGTCCCCGTCTTCGCTGCTCGTCTCAGCATACGGCTCATCCGTTCGTATGAGGTGTTTGCGGTTGCGCCGCAGAACTTGCCCATCTTCAGTCACCAGCTGGTAGGACCTTGGAGCTTGCGTGCCTCTTACCCTCCTTTTCCGGGACCACGTTCTGGTTCCTCGCAGCCGTACTACGTCTCCTCGAGAAAGCCTCAACAAAGGCGCTGACACGGCTGCGGCACTGTTGCCGTGTCAGCGCACTCATCAATTATGTACCTTCAGGTGCTGCTGCTGGCTATCCTGGGTCATCCGCGTTCCCACTCAGCTTCAACGGTTCATCTGGGGCCTCCCCTGGCCAACAGACACTGCACGGACTGGATCCAGGTGCTGCCCGGCCTTTCTTTGGACGCTCCGTGTGCTCTGCCGCCAGGAATAGCCTTTCCTTCGTCCATTGTCTGGCAACCTGGCACCGAGTCACTTGGCACACCCCTTCAAAAGCCTGCTCACTTGCTCGGTGCATTGGGCTGCGGCACTGTTGCCGTGTCAGCGCACTCATCAATTATGTACCTTCAGGTTAGTTATTGCACGTCGTGCAACTTCCGGAGTGATGATGTATGCTTGATAGCAGTGTCGTGGCCCCCTCGTTGTTTGAAACGTGTTCGTGAAGCAGTACTGTGTATCTGGAGCATGTTATTGCTTAGCGGGGATATTGAAGAAAACCCGGGGCCAATGACTAAAGCGCAAGAAGAGAAACTGAACTCGGTTTTTGACGCAGTTACCCGCATTGAATCAAGCCACACGCAGCTTTTGGATTCTGTCAACAAAGTTTTGACCATGCAGATTACCGTGCAAAACGAAGTGGACATACTTAAAAAGCGAGTTCTTGCACTAGAGTCACAGGCTGGCGTAGGAACTTGTGCGCAGGTTCCCCAGTCTTACGAAAAAACATTTTCGGCCATGCAAGACAAAATTGATGATTTAGAGAACCGCTCCCGCCGTGCCAATGTTCTGTTCTTTGGAATTGATGATACCGAAAAAGCGGAAACGTGGCAGCAATCTGAAAAACTTGTGCGTCAATTTTGCTCTGATAAGCTCGAACTAACTGTGAACACCATTGTGAGAGCGCACAGACTAGGCGCATTTTCGGCAGATAAGAAACGACCAATTATAGCAAAGTTTTGTAATGAGAAAGAGGTTGAATCTGTTTTAAACATGGGCATCAAGTTGAAGAACACAACACTTAGAATCTCCCGAGATTACTCAGCCCCTGTACGTGAAAAACGCCGAAAGCTCTTACAGTTTGCTAAAAGTATTAAGAAAGAAGGCGATCGCACTTAGCTCGTTTTCACTAAGCTCTTTATCAATAGATATGTGTACGTGTGGGACTCGGACAACAACTGCGCAGTTCGTCTTAACACCAACGAACGGGGCACAGAAAATGTAACTGCTATGAATGACCAGACCGAATGACGCACTAATACATGCTATCCCGCCACATTAGTGCCTTCTTTACACGAAGCGCAATTGGCCTCACGTGATATTGGCTTTTTGTACACAAATATACGAAGTGTTCTCCCCAAAACTGTCCCACTGTCTTCATTGATAGATTCGTGTTCAGCTTCCATAGTGGCTCTTACCGAAACCTGGCTGAATGATACTGTTCCTGACAACTGTATCTTGGTCAGCGGTACAGAATATAATTTTTTTCGTACTGACAGGCTTCAACGAAAGGGAGGCGGTGTTCTTATTGCCATAAAACATGATGTAGTGGCCGTTCCCGTTGCTGTTAATTCCTTTCTTGAATGCGTGTTAGTTTCCCTCAAGTGTGGCCCGACGTCCTTTGTTATCGGTGTATTTTATCGCCCTCCTGATATGACGTGCACGTTTGCGAGCGAATTTCGCAGAATTTTGGATGATGTGGTAATCCGATTTCCCAGCTCGGTATTAATTATTTTCGGCGACTTCAACTTTCCTTCAATAGACTGGTCAACGCTCACAGTTATGTGCAAAGATACCGAAGCGAACGAATTTCTTACCACTTGCCTTGACCACTCGCTAACACAAGTAATAGATCAACCTACGCGGCACTCGGCAACCTCTGCAAATATTCTCGACCTCATCCTTACAAACAATCCTGACCTTTGCTCTGATATCACCCACTTAGATGGCCTTTCTGACCACGCCATTATCACCGGCAACCTCACACGCCCGTTTAACACACGACAAGCCACCAACAAAAAAATCGGATGCTACAACAGAGCCAACTTTGCTAATATGAATTCCGAATTATTGAATTTTTCAGAACACTTTATTGACAGGCACCTATCATTCACGGTAGAAGAAAATTGGCTTCTGTTTAAAAACTTCCTCAAAGAACTAATAGAAAAATTCATACCTACCATTACAATAAAAAGCAACCGTACTACTCCCTGGTTCACGCAGCAGCTTCGGCGTTTAAACAATAAAAAAAAGCGACTCTACAGACAGGCCGATAAAAACGTCACGTCGGTTTCTTGGCTGCGTTACAAAGCCTGCGATAAAGAATACCAAACATTACTTAAAACCACACGCCGTCATTTCTTTTGCCATAACCTAACATCTATGCTTAAAAATAACCCTCGAAGATTCTGGCGCATCGTGAATCCCAAACAACATCCTGGTATCACTCTTCATAATAGCAACAACATTTCACTTCCAGAATCACAATGCGCAGAACTTCTAAACGAGACATTCACGGCTGTTTTTACCTGCGAGGACATTACTACTGCACCTATGAAGGATTGTATATCTGACATTGACATGCCAGAAATTGATGTAACCGAAGCGGGCATATTTTCCCTTTTAAGTAAACTGAAAATTTCTTCTACATGTGACTATAATGGTATCAATAACACTATACTGAAAAATACACGTCATGGCATCTGTAGTATTCTGACGGCCCTTTTTTCACAATCTCTCGCGACAGGCACTATCCCCGATGATTGGCGAATAGCCAAGGTAGCACCCTTTTTCAAGTCAGGCGACCGTTCTTCCCCATGCAACTACAGACCTATTTCACTAATAAGTACCATATGCAAGGTCATGGAACACGTCATTCACTCCCAAACTGCCAAATACTTAGAAAGCCACAACATAATATGCCAGTATCAACACGGTTTCCGCAAGGGCTACTCTTGTGAAACACAACTTGCAGGGTTTGTTCATGACTTACACTTATCCATTGACGCTGGTTTACAAGTTGATGCAGTTTTCCTTGATTTCTCCAAAGCTTTTGATTGCGTTCCGCACCACAGATTACTTCTCAAACTTGCATGCCTAAACATTCACCCTAACGTCCTCGCATGGGTTAAAGATTTTCTTTTCTCCAGGCTCCAGTTCACTTCCGCTAACAACTACAATTCTTCTTTTGCCCACGTTACTTCCGGTGTCCCCCAGGGCAGCGTGCTAGGTCCTTTACTTTTCTTAATATATATTAACGATCGTCCTTCTTGCGTAACGTCCCGGGTTCGTCTCTTTGCCGATGATGTCGTAATTTACCGCACAATTTCCTCTGATATCGATCGCCAATGCTTGCAATCTGACCTTGATGCAATTGCCTTATGGTGCTCCAAATGGCTAATGTCGCTTAATATTTCTAAAACCAAGTTCATGACATTTAACGGCCGAAAGTCTCGAATTGAAAACGCTTACTTCATTAATAACAGCACGATTGAGTCTTCCACTTCCTACAAATACCTTGGCCTTCATTTCCAGTCTGACCTAACGTGGCATCACCATATAAATTTAACCCTGGCAGCTGCTAACCGTACTCTTGGAATACTCAAACGAACCCTCAAGCAAGCGCCACCACTCGTACGAAAACAGGCATATACCACAATCATTCGCCCGAAAATTGAATATGCTGCGGCAATTTGGGATCCCCATCAGGTATATCTAGCCTCTAACCTTGAAGCCCTGCAGAACCGTGCTGCTCGATTTATTTTTGCAGATTATTCTACATTCACCAGCGTTACATCTTTAAAAAATCGTGCCGGTTTGCAATCCTTGAGCCTTCGTCGAAAACATTCCCGCTTATCACTATTTCATAAAATTTTCCACCATTCCTCACTTCGTGATGATTTCTTTCAGTAACCGCCGATTATCTTTCCTCGCCGCGATCACCCTGACAAAGTGAAACGCATTTTGTGTCGGTCATTAACTTTCGCTCAATCCTTCGTACCACGCACTATCATCGATTGGAACGATTTACCCTCATACATAGCCATGGAAACTGACATAACCAAATTTAAGGAAACAATTTGCACTACTGTGAGAAGCTGCTAAAACGTTGTTCCCTTATTAAGTGTGTTTCCCTGATAATTTTTATGCTTTGTGATTTGCTGCTTGCTCCTGACGTTTTTATGTAACTTTTCTTTTTTTTGTTCTTTATGTTGACTACACTGACTTGTTGAACGAAAACAAAAAAACACATGTCTTGTAAATGTTTTTCTTTTTATGTATGCTGTACCTGAATGTACATTTGCTTTTCTTGTAGCCCCCCCTATGTAATACCCTCCTTCGAGGGCCTTTAGGGGTATTGTAAATAAATAAATAAAGGTTTGCCTTGTGTGTGCTGGTAGTGCTTCTTCACCTCGGGGCAGGGTACTTCATGGAAGTCGGGAAGCTTGGCTCGCAGGCGCCTCCCTTGCAACAGTTCACCAGGGGGATCACCCGTCCTCGAGTGGAGCGGAGCGATAAGCCAATAGTCCTTGCCAGAAGTCGTCCCCGGACTCCTGTTTTTTTTTTTTTTTTTCAAGAAGCGTTTGACAACCTGTACACCCTTTTCTGCCAACCCATTTGACTGCGGGTAATGAGGACTAGAAGTTACATGTGAAAAATCACAGTTTCGTGCAAACATGGCGAAGTCATAACTCGAAAACTGAGGTCCATTTTCAGTGCAAACTTCTAACGGGACGCCATATCTTGCGAAGACAGCGCTTAGTGCAGCTATCGCAGTCCTTGAAGTAGTGTCCTGGAGTTGTTGAACCTCTGGAAAGTTCGAGAAGGCATCATAAGCGACAAGGTAGGAGTCTCCAGCAAAGAAAAATATATCCACTCCAACCCTGTACCACGGGCATCTGGGAACTGACCGAATCAGTAGAGGTTCTTTTGCTTGCGTATAAGCATATTTCTTACAGGTTGAACAGCTTGCATGTAGCGCTACAATTTCCCTGTTAAGGCCTGGCCAAAAAACAAGACGGCGTGCCCTCTCTTTGCACTTTTGAACACCAAGATGTCCCGCATGAATTCTGGACAAAATCTTCTTTCGCATGCTCTGGGGTACGATTACTTTGGAGCCTTTAAAAAGTATCCCATTCACAACAGATAGTTCTTGCGCAAAAGGCTTGAGTTCACCCTCAATGGGTTGGCTCCTTGACAAACGTTCCACCACAACCTGCAGGTAGCTGTCGCGCGCAGTTTCTGCAAGGTAAATATAACTGGTAGCGAAGCTTCCATAGGAGCCCATACGTTCAAAACATGGCGGTCCATAGGCGGTTCATGGGGCGTAACGCCATCTGTATGTGGTGGGAACACTTCCGGCGGAAGAAAAAATAATGTGACGCCATGTCCGTTAAAAGCAGAAGTGACGTCAGTTTGTTTTCGAAGGCGCGAACTTTGTTTTGTTGTCCTGCCTTTGGAGCTATATATTCAAATGCCCCGTCATTCGACTTGATGGGCGTTTCGAGCTTTCAGCGTAAAAAGCGATGCAGGAAAAGGCCAGCCGTACGGTTGTCGAAATCGCATCCCTGCACAGAACATACTTTCTTTGGAGGCCGACGAAAGCTTTAGGTGTAGAGTGCTGATCCTATTGTCGGACGCCAAGCCCGTCGGCCAGCGCAGTCGCACGAAAACAACTACACAATTATCTGGCGGTCGTAACTCACTACTTTTGACTGAACAGATTAAGAAGCGATGAAGCTACCCGCGTCACCAAATTCAGACAAACTTCGACAAGCAAGAAAGCGCAAACTGTGAGGGGGGCGTATTTCAACAGGTGAGCTTTACGAGTGCGCCTTTCTGCCCATTTAAAGACGTGCATTGCATTGCGAGTGATAATGGAGTCAACGCCCCCTGTAGCGATGGGCTCTGAAAAGAAATGCATTAATTAATAATAATAAAATTAAATAAACTTGTATTTTCTTAACTCGTCACGAATATATAAAATTGACTAGGAATTTATTTTCGTTGAATGAGTCTAACTGTGTCTCGCTTGAATTTAAAAAACGCGTTTTTCTTTCCCAATGTTCGTTCCCTCCAAACATAGTCGCGCTTCAATCGCTGCTCCCATCAGTGGCGTAGCTAGGTCGTCTGGCACCCGGGGCCCTTAGCTCTTCTGTCACCTCCCCCCCCCCCCCCCGGGTGTAGTCGAGGAAGGCGAGGATATCGACAATTTTCGGGTGTTTTCAGACGTATATGACACCCCCCCCCCTACTGGCCCCGTGCACCCGGGGCCCACGGCCCCCCGGCCCCCCCTGTTGCTACGCCACTGGCTCCCATAACCCTCCATGCTGATGTCGGTGACAATCTGTACTGAACTGCTTTTCGCCCGAAGATTCGCGACCTATTTGAATCGACCTTGGTTTCTGTCCGCAATTCGCGCTCTGTCGTTTGCGTCACCATGCAACGTAGGGACTGCACTGCGTGAATTTCCACGTCGTCCATGTTTGTGTCTTGTCTGCTGCAGTCATCAGCCGTGGATCGTGATAACATATCAGCCAGAACTAGGTCCTTTCCCGGAATGTAGCGTAAAACAAAGTCATACCTAAATAGACGAAGAGAAAACCTTTGCAGTCGGGGCGGCATTTCATCAATTGCTTTTTCCGCTATCGGCATGAGTGGCTTGTGGTCACTTTCTATGAGTAGCTTTCGCCCGTAGACGAATTGATGGAATTTTCCGCATCCAAAGCAAATGCCAATGACCTCCTTTTCAATCTGAGCATATCTCTGCTCTACCTGTGTGAGGACGCATGATGCATATGCTACGGGTCGCCATTCGTCGCTGTGACGTTGCAGCAGAGCTGCTCCTACACCGTCCCGGGAAGCGTCGCACGAAATCTTGGTTTCCTTTTGAGCGTCAAAGATAGGAAGCCCGGGAGCTGTGCCCAAATCTTGTGTTACGCTCTTCCACTCCCTAGCGTGGTTTTCAGTCCACTGAAAATCTGAGCGAGACTTGATAAGCTCTCTCAACAACACTGTTCGTTCAGACAGACGCGGCACAAATTTTCCGAAGTAGGTTAGCACTCCCAGTATGCGTTGAACATCGGGCTTGCTTGTTGGTTCCGGCGTTTCAATCATGCTTTTAACGAGCTGTGGGTTCGGTGATATACCATTGGAGGTTATTATGTCACCAAGAAACTTGATTTCTGTGACGCCGAACTTGCACTTTTGTGCATTAAAAGATAAGCCAGCTTTTTTGGCTGCTTTCAGGACAGCTACTAGGCGCTCGTCGTGGTCTCGCCGCGGTGAACCAGACTCAAGTTCTGGTCCACGTATGTGGGCGTGGGTTCGAATCCCACTTCTGACACCATGTATCCGTGCCGCGAAGGACGTGACAACAGCAAGATAGCCAGAACAAGAAGAACGCAGATTTATTGGGAAGTGTTGCTTTTACAGCCGGCTAAGTGATAACGGGCCGACCGTAGCGCGCATGTCAGGAACAGGTGCACGGTCATGCACGCGCCTGATACAATGTGAGGGCAGTACACGACACATTTACCTCATAGTTCCTTAGCCTAGTTAGCACAGGGTTTATTAACGCACACTTCGAAAAATACCTTTTACAATACGTACAAGTGGAGGGCAACGACAGTGTTTATTGCATTTCACATTCTGGATGTGAGATAATGCTACTAAGAGCAGGCCACCGTGCTCTATGACTTGTTGCTTTGTGTCTCGCGCCACACGCTATTGAAAATAAATAAATTTGACGCGTAAAAAATGCAGAAGATTCAACGAATTGAAATCTATATACATCGAAGCTTTGTATAAGTGCACAATGAGTCCAAACACGAGTACACGCACGCACACACAAGCACGGACGCACACAGATTGTACCGAGCGTTTTGTTCAGTGGAGTTTCTGACTATACTAGCGTGTGTGACGGACCTCTTGAATGCATCACAGCTTCAGAGGCAGCGCTCGCATACGTACGTAGTGCAATTCGAATCCATTCTATCGGCAAGAAGCGTTTACTTCCTCATTACCTGCATCCGGCGATGCGGTGGTGGTGCGCAAGGACCCGAAAGGATTCGGTGGTGGTGCAAGGAACCAAGCGGCGCGCACGTCGCGCGTACTCTGCGGTAATTGATTGGCATATTCGGCAAGATACCAGTCAGGTCGCAGCCGCGGTCACGAGACCCGGTGAGGCTCGCAAAGAAAAGCTTCGCTTTTAAAAGAAAAAAAAAACAGCCTATATGTTGAAGGTGTATGTAGGTTTCATGCGCGCATTTATAAAAATAAACTAATTTAAGGAAACTGAATAAATGAGTGCCAACATGGGTACATGTCAGAGCGCAAAAAAAAAAAAAAAAAAGGCAGGGATGTGCCACGAGATTGGGTAACAAGACGGCTGCTCACGAAATTTGGTGTCGAATAGCGTTAACGCTTTGGTGTTGTGACCACCTTAAAGCAGCGCTTGCATTTACACTCGCCGACAGCTCTCTGTGGCAATGAAGGGAAATCTACGGAGATATAGTGCGCAGTAGCGAGAGCACGTCTCATAAAAAAAAAAAGACCCGCGCTTTCAACCGCGTTGGTTTAAGCAGGGGAAGCGGAAACATAATTACCGTATTCACAACAACTAAATAGACAAAATACACTGCTCGATCTTAAAGTTGATTATATTGCGTTTTTTTAAGAATCTTCCGTGTCTCAAAAAACGCGAAACCGTGACACGCGGAAGCTGCGTCGATTCAGCGTCTGTTCCTCGAAACCAAAAGCGCTGCTAAGCGCGGCCGGACTACATGGCGCGGTAAAGTAGTGCATCAAACCGGTCTTGCGGGAAAGCCGGTTATCCGGTTATTCGATTTGAAAACCGGATAACCGGAGGGATCGCTTATTAGGTGAATAGTGCGCGGATTATCGGCTATTTGTTATTCTGTATACTCGATCTGAAAGTATACCTCTCGTTCTCTTTGTATTCTTATCTTTCTAGTTAACTCTGCAACCGCTCGTGTAAACCCGACATCTGCTCTGGTTAGCCTCCTTACCATTCCTTTTTTTGAACACCAAATATCCGTGTCCGAATATCAGGCTAACCGGTTATTTAAACCGGACATACTGAATATTCATTTCTTGAAATTAGGATAACCGGCTTTCGAGACCAGATTCACTTCCCTCCGGTTAAACCGGATAGCCTGTTGGACGGATATTTGCGAGCACTGCGGCAAAACGTGTGCAGGAGCTCGGGCTTCGTAACTTTCTCTTCATTACCACAGAAAGCTGACCGCGAGTATAGGATATCTAAGCCAGCGTTGTGAGATGCCCGGTAGTTTCCCGGCTGCTGACCATTCTGCCCAGCAGCAGTCACCACGCGTACTATACGCCATGACATGTCGCACCCGCATGTATGGTTAGCAGGCACGTACACAGATGGGGGCCCGGGTGGGGGGCAGCCCTGCCCCCGAAATTTAAGCGGCATAATCCCCCCTCCCACCCCACCACCCCAAGCCCACGTCACCACTCCTCCCATACATTCCTAAAGCGCCGCCAAATCAATCTTGAGACTCAAAAGCTATTTGTCGGTCTATATTTTGCTGCCTTTTTCTCCTCGGCCTGTTTTCTCATCGATTTGGTGCCCGCGTGATTAACTCGAGCTGCGTTCAGATGTCGCCCTCTATTGCAACGGTCACGCGCATCGCTGTTGCTTATTAGTTAGTTCAACTTTCTTTGTTTAGACTTATCCAGGGACCAGGATAAGGATTCAGTTCATAGTCAGCTGGTCCGTATGCTCGTGTAACGAGTTGCGGCCGGAGAAAACGCCAGTTGAGTTCAACTTTTCCTTTTGCTTCATTATTTCCTCGAGTGACGGCTTGCCGCGACAGTGGCAGATCCTCGGAACCTTATACCCGCGATGTGGGTTAGATAAGCTGGAAAATAAAATAATGCGAAGCAGCGTCCATCATCAAACCCTGGAATAACCGTTAAACCCATAAGAAATTTGAATGTCACTCGTTAAGTCGTTTGTTTTTTCTCCAATTGTACAGAAGTTTTCATGCAAAGTTGGCAACTGGAAACAAGAGCCGCAAGGAGTTGACAAATGAAGCCATCTACTAAGAGAGAGAGAGCCGAGGCAACGGCTAGACCGGAAGGAAAAGCGAAAATTAACAAATTTACCAGTTGTTTATGAAAGTATTTATGCATCAGCTTCTTATCATTTAAAAGGGAAGTCGAGAAAACGCCACCGGAAGCGGAGAATGATTCCGTGTGTTTTAAATGACGCTTCTACAAATATCAGTCGGGCCGCCTGACGTAGTCACTTCTCTGCTGTGTTTATGTGGGTGTTTTTCTAATCTTCCGCGGTGGGCGCAGTACGTCTAGAGCCGCAGCGTCCTGCACTCTGCGCGATTGTTCGGGACTGGCGGCCCCGCATCGTTACTCAACATCCCACATAACAATACGAGTCAGTTTTGGCGCTTGTTAGAGCAGCGAACGAGGGAACTAAAAAAAAGAACACTGCGATTGTTCCGCAAATATATATTTCTCTATACTTCTTCCAGAAGTTATTGAAAAAAACGCTAAATCTTTATTTTACACTTTCGCTTGTTTACTTGTTCGTGGCACTGTTATTCCTGCGGTTCCTTTCTGCGCGAGCCCGTTTTATGTGGTTTCTTGTTGGTCAATTGAATGAGAGGTGTATCTCACAGGCGTACCTGTGGGATACAACTTATTTCATTTCTATTTTTCGGATTTACGCGTCTTTATGGCGAGCGGTGGGCTTTATTCACATTTGTACTATTAAAGCTACCCCCCACCCCTTTTTTTGCAAAGAAAGGTCATCTTGAGTCCCCCCCCCCTCCCCCACCCGGAAAAAAGAATCCTGGGTACGTACAGGTGCCCCCAGAATAATTCGGAACGCCGGACACGCAGCTGCTCGTCGGCGGAGCGCGCCGGCGGATAAATGCAGGCGAGGTCTGCGCATGCGCAGTCTCCCTAGCGAGCAAGTTTCGCTCCCTAGTGTTTCTAGATTGGCGCTGTCTTGCTCCAAAAAGGTAGCGCTAGGTGCCCTTTAGCATTGTGCAGGGGGGGGGGGGGGGGGCTGGGCGAATGAATGTCTGTAGCGCAGCATGCACCATAATCTATAAATAAAGGCTTGTGGACGCCGTGCAGCGTATTCTCGCCATGGTCTGCATCCCGTGTGGGAGATAATAGCAATGCTTTGCGTGATTACGTGCTAGTGAGGCGGCTTGGCTACGACCTCGCTGGCCTATTTTTTCAACCGTGTTAGCCTGTCCTGCGAAGTATTAGTTCTTATTAAATTATCTCCCACTCCGTGGTACTAATGGCTTCGTAAAACGAGGACAATTTCCACTTATACATGACCCCTCTTAAAGGGTGTGTCTGCGATAGTGGCAATAAAAGAGTTTACAAAATGAAATAACGCGGCACGTTCCTCATGGCCAGTTTCACGCACAGGAGGCCACCTCATTCCTTTTCCTCGTGGGAGGCCGCTCTTCGGGCCACTTGCTCGCATGACCAGCTCTGGCTGGTGGACCGTGCTTGCCTAGAGATGTCCGCCAGGGGGCTCCCGGACGTCTAGGGGCCCAACCACATTTAAATAGATCCAGTAAAGTTTTATCCATCAATCCATCCATTCGAAGGGCACTTTAATGAACTCTTCACGACTCCAGTCATTTATTGGCGCACCACATTACGTGGTTCGCATATATTGTACGCCAATCAATCACAGAAACTGGATCATTGGAAGCGAGTATTCTTACGTATTGATCGCGTGTCGGCGTTTGTTGGTGTAGATATTCATTTTCATACTCATTTTCTTTTGCTCAGAGGGGATATACAATGATAATCAAGGGTAGGCTGTGTGAGCTGAATGAAAAAAATATAGTAAGGAGAACATAGTAAATATAAATAACAGGAAGAACACTGGGTTCATTTTTTCCACAGAAAATAAAAAGAATCGAAACGTAACTTTGTTTCGTCTAAAGCGCTTGTCATGTTCTGCAATCAACATCTCGCGATGTCCACGCGAAGCGCAGCTTGTAGGCAGCGTGGAATTGACTCGCCCAGCGCATCTACGAAGTCCCTCCTCTCACCAAAGCCCTTCCACTCGCGCGTTATAGCGAGCCAGAGCTCGTCGGCACTTGCCCCTCCAGGATTCAGCTTGGATAAACTTTCCTTCATCGTGCCCCACACGTTCATAACGTTGAAGTCTGCACCTTTCGAAGGCAAGTAAAGAACGCGAACACCACATTTTTAAGAAGTTTTTCCACAGCTCTGGCCATGTGCACCGGCTCAGGTCTTGTTGGAACAAGTAGCAGCCATCTTTAAATGGCCCGTGAAGAGCGTATGGCAATAGGTGGAAGTCCTGAATTTCGCTGTAAACTTCAGCTGTGAACAATGGAGACAGCCGGATTATCGGACCGAGGCCCTCTTTGGTAATTGCTCCCCAAACGTTGAGGGCAGAGTGGCCGCTGTTGTAGATCTCGGAAACATACTCAGGCTCATATTTACACGAAAAGGAGGCAATGGATAATGGTCTTTTCAGATGAAAGAGCTCTTGCGCGTCCGAAGAATTTGTGCTTAAAAGATCAGAATGAAAAGGAAAATGCCTGCAGTTGTATGGTCTCCATACCCGGCGCTCTTAATCCCATCTAGATGAAAATGTCGATTCATCTGAGAATATGACTTCCTTCCATTCTTCACAGTCGTCCAGCGCTCATATGCCCTGTCAAACTCAAGGCGCCGGCGTTTTTGGCACTCCGTAATGTGTGGCTTTTGTGCCGCGACAAATCCACGAAGACCAGCCTCTCGCATGCGCCTTCTAATTGTTTCCTCACTGGCTTGCAGGTTGAGGGCTGTCTTGATCTGGCGGGCGCTCTAAAAAGGTTTGGCAACGGCTGCAGCAACACTCAGAAGGTCGGACTCTTGCAACATGCATCGGTGTCGTCCCGATCGTGCTGCATCTTTGAGTCGGCCATCTTCATCCCTGTATGCTTGGATTATTCGGTTGACCGCACTTATAGACTTCCCTGTGAGGCGGCATATCTCACGTTGAGGTATATCTTGTGAACTGAGCTTAATTATATTTCTCCGCACATTCATCGGCACTTTTTTCGGCATGTTGCCTCGATTTTAATAGGGCGGAATTCGCTTAACTGTCATTGTTCGTATCCCTTTATCAATCGAGCCGCCGATATCATCACGGTTGCATCAGACGCAAACGCCGCCCTTTGCCAGCGCTAGTCACGGTCACCTACCATAAATATTTTGAGCAAATGATAAATACGGCCCACATGAAAGATGAAAAACAAAGGCGCCCAAGCACCCGACCATGCAGACACGAGCGCTTATGCTCCGACGCGAGTGCATGCACAGACACAGCTTGTCACGGACACCATCGGTCCAGCCCCCTTGACAAAACGTTAAGGGGCACCTAGGGCTACCGTTTTGGAGCAACGCAACCCAAACTAGATGCACTAGGGAGCCAACCCTGCTCGCTAGGGAGACCGCGCACGCGCAGACCATGGTACTACTTTTTCCACGGGTGCGCTCCGTCGGCGAGCGGCCGCGTGCGTTGCGTTCCGAATTATTCTGAGAGCGCCTGTACGTGCCTGATGGTTAGCAACACCTTCCGAGTTGTTCGTGCGAGGGAATTTGCCCACCTCTGGCAGCGACGAATGGAACATTCTTTAGCAAGGTTGTCGGTTTGGGGAGTTGGTATGAAAGTTATAGGGAAGCGTAGCGCGAAACGATGAAGAGGTGCCTGCTTCCTTCGTCTTATCGCACCTAATATCCTGCAGAGTCATATTGGCAGAAAGGAGTGACGCAAGGCGTGGCGTCCTGTTTCGATTTTTTGCTCTTTCTTGTCGAGGGAACAATGTTGATGACCGGTTTGCGAACAGAAAAGCACGACGCATACCTGAATATATTTGAGGCTACATACCTTTTGTTTTACTTTGGCACATTCATTCTGGAGAACTGGCCAAATGTTGACACACCAATGTCCCTTACGCAGCGCTGAAGTTGCTTGTTCGTGCACATATGTCTTAGCGAATGCCCAGTGGCTCATCTATTGTTTAGGCCATACAGCATCCAGTAACAAGTTGTTCATTCGGGCACATACCGAGTGGTCCATGTTGTTTGCTCGTCATGATAGCAGCCCCGCACATACCTATATAGTGGCCCAAGTTTGTTCATATATGTCCACAAATATATGCGCCGACGAAACTACTGCGAACGCGGAACCCCGGGGAAGAGGCAAGGAAAGCTTTACTTTTACATTGGTGACATTTAGTAACTGCAGAGGCCCCACCTACGCATGCCCACGCACGCACCCCGCACACACGCACACAAGCGCACACACACGTTTAATTAAATATCCTTGCCTCACAGCTACCGGCAAACTGTCGCATTGACACTCGCATCTACTCGTACTCAGTCACTTTACCCATAAACACTATCATGGAATGGCCATGAGCAAGTATGCATAGGGAATGTGCCAAGCCATACACATTCGCGCGTATGACTCGGCGGTTTTCAAAAAGTTGCGATGATTGCGCAAGTTGCATGGTTGCACTGCTCGACGGAGGTCCCGCAATGAATATCGTTTAGTCGTCAGAAAAATGCGCACTCTTGGTGGATGCTTCTTTCAGCTCTCCATTGCATCGATGTAGTAAGGGATCTGGAGATTTGTGTTTTCTTTTCATCCTATCTTTCTGATGGATCAAATTATCGGTAACTGATCATTCAACGATTTAATAACGTAGTCTCAATCAGTTCAACGTGTACCTGTATGCAGAACAGATGTCGACGTCCTATTTGTGTATGTTTATTCATGTCAGAGGACGCTCGCACCTCTAAATGCAGCTGGCTATTCGGTTCTGCTTAAGACAGCTTTTATTGGCAGACATACTGATAATAGTGCAGGCACACTAGCACAATAGTGTAGTTCTTCGTCTAATACAAAATACATGTTATGTCAGCCTCAAAAGTTCCAAAGAGCACTTACACACCACAGTACAATAGCACATCACTGTAGACAAAATGTAGACCATAAGTGACGTGTAAGAATCGCATGCTATACAATGTCACAATACAAAAAAAATCGTACCGCATTTTAGGCACAATAGGGTAAATACGCGAATGACAGCGTGCAAACGCAGATTCACATAATTCACAAGTCCACATAAGGCCGAGGCGTACATCAGCTGTCCATTCCGTGCCCTCTTCTCATTGTGTTACCATTAGTTCATTCACCTCTGTCCATAACCTTGGCTCTCCGGGGACTGAATCTCGGCTCAGTAAAAGTCAGCCCACTCCTTTAGCCTAACTCTAAAAAGAAGGAAAAAGAAAAGAAAGAGTAAAGGAGCAGCTTTACCAAGCACAACAGAAAAATATAAACAAGCAAAAAGGCCCCGCGTTTCAACTCGCGCAGGACGTATGACGAAGCCTGCGACACTAGCGCCAACCCTGCTTGCATCCTATAACAAATACATTAGACAGCAGGCATGTGCGAATCGCGAAGACAGTGCTGCCCATTATAGCTGGTGAAGGTAAGCACTCTTGCCTTTCACTGCTCTACAGTTGGAGGGGCACGCGTCGGTCGTGCCAAGAAGGAGCCCCGAGGGAAAGGGTGGAAACCTTGCTAAGCACCACAAACTTGAAACCGCCTCCTTCGTTCGCGGTTGACAAAACAGCGATGTAGCAAAATCCACTTCGTGGAGCTGGGCCAGCTTGGTCGAACCAAATGGAACGTCGGGGTTTCTAGCTGACAGCATCACCATTGGTTAACTGCGCTTTACTGCTGCGAAACGGCGGCAGGGACATTTTTCTTTAAAAAAAAACATATCAGTCGAAGTTCTGCGTGTAAAGTAGTGAATTGTCCGCTAGGTCGGAAGTCAAGAACAGGCAGAATGAGAGTTTGGGAATAAAATGTCTTGCGCATTATGCGATGTCGCTTTCCTCGCTTCCTCTCGCACCGATACCTTAACGCACTGGCGTTTTCGCACTTAACGTTGTATGAAAGGTACGCTAGAGCGCTCTCAGAGGGAGCCTACCAGATCCGTACGCAAGCCCCAGCGTTAGCATTTTGTAAAAGGAACGGCAAGTGTACGCGCACTTCCGCGGCGTCGAGGCACGCGATCGCTCCGTCTGCAGCTTACCGGCGTCGTCGGTGAACCGCGACCACGAGAGCGGCGCTCACGTGCGGGCTCGCGGATGGTGCGCGTTGGTTCGCGGTCTGCCCGGCCCTTCCGAGGGACTCGGCCGAAACCACGGGCCTTGCACCCGAGGCGAGGGCAGACTCGAGACGCGGCGGCCTTGCAGCCTCGCGCCTCGTCCGGCCCGGGGCGCGGCGAGCGTAGGAGCCCAGTTTAGACGGCGGACGCGAATAGCCGCAGCCCGTCTCGCAGCGGGACGGTGCCGAGCGGAAGGGGGGCGAAGAAGCATGGCGCCGGCGAATTTGGTGGTGCTGCTACTGCTTGCCGTACTGTGGACGGCGGGCGGCTCGCAGGCGGCCTTCCCGGAGGTGATCAAGATCGGTGAGTGCGTGTGTGTCATGTTTGCATGGTTGTGCCCTCTGGCCGCTCGGCGCCAGGAGAGATTTCGTCGATGGAAGCAGTTCGTTCTTCTGTCTTGACCGCACGACATTCCAGATATCACGTGCGAAACGCGAATGTGCATGGGCAGGGAAAAAATGTGGAAATGTTGAGAATCTAGCATCAGAATGAACGGAGATTTATTTGAGTGGGAAATACACCAAGCGGAAATATGGAGTTCTCCGTAAAGAGAAGGACTTCTGCGTGCAAAAGCTGCTTATTTACACGACGAACCGTGGCTGACCTCGAAATGCCCGGAAGGTACGGTGAATTTTAGGCGAATATTAAAAAAAAAAAAAAACAAGTTGCCTCTTTGCTGCCGCATCGCACGGCCCCAGGTGCGATACCATTGTACCGTGCATCCGACTCGGAAAGGTTACGGCTGCCACCGTGTTTCAAAGGAAATACGTTAGCGCACAGAAGGTCGGTAGATTGACCAGACAATGCGAGTCGTGATGGTGATGATACCACGTACCATCACAATGCTTTGCAACCATCGGGCCGCATCGCAAATCCAGCATTCGCATTTTGTGTTCACACTGACGATCGTAGGCACGGATACTGACGACAGCGAACGCGTGAGTGGGAACGAAGCTTGGCTCATGTCACCATTTCGCATTAGCAGTCACTCTCTTCCGAGGCATGCGAAATTTGGAAATTTTGCATTTATTTGTACATTTACATTTACGCACTGTTATTTGCCTCACCATGTAACCTTTACACTATGTAATACACTCCCCACAGCGCCTTCAGTGTTATTGTGAAATAAATAAATAAATAAATAAATAAATAAATAAATAAATAAATAAATAAATAAATAAATAAATAAATACTTGACATATTCTAATCCAACTAGAAGAATGCACCTATTTAATCGAACTACAGTGACAGCTTTCACTAGCTTTTAGGACCAGCTGCTATGTAATATACGGTTTGTAGTAAAAACGGTGTCACAATGGCGCATGCAGAAAGAATTTTCGAAATATTTTACTTTTTTCGGAACCATGCGGTTCTTAGCCGTACGGTCCTTTGTTAATGTAATAGTAAAATCCAATAGTGTCGTATAGTACAAATAAATGACTGGTGTTATTCCATCACATCTCGGTGACGGTAACACTAGGTGCCCAAAAAATGATAACCAACCATCTCAACGCTCTAATGGCAGCAGGGTTTGAATTTTCCCAGAATTCACTATTTAAATATTGTCAGAGTTCAGCCGAGCTGAACGCCGAGAAGCCTTGGGCACTTGCTGCTCAATTGTGACGTTAAAACGGAACCGCAATGGTAATTGACTGAGCGCTGTATCAAAAACTTTAAAAATGGCACTTTTATTTTCTGGCCTTTTTATACCCCTGAGCTGAATTTGGGCCTCAAACTACACTGCGAGAGGATTTGCTATGCTAATTAAGTTATTAGTTTCAACGCAACTTGTGCCTTAAGGTGTCCTTCCTTCAACGTGTACTCAGATCTGAGTACACAAGTACTTTCGTGTTTTTCGCTATCACATTGTTGCTTTCACTGCATGTAAATTGAAGCACCCTGCGTTATACGTCAATTTTATACGACGGGTGCAGGCTGTAGACGTGAGGTTAACCTCATATTGGGAAGCTCTTCTTCCCCCTCCTCCTTCGCACACAAACAAAACATAAACAAACGTGGTGTTCTTCATCCGGTGTCCCCAAATGTGTCGTGACTTGGAAAGGCCGCCCTACTCGCACTCCAATTAAAGGACCTCGGGGCAACCTCAAAAAATAGTCGGGGTGTATTCGTTTTCTGTTGCATTGTTCTTGCCCCTCATGCCGCTTCAGTGGCTTTTTACTGCTCAGTGCAAGGTCAGTGGCTCAATTCATGGTCACGACACTTGCGTTCCGACGACGGGGGCTGAATGCAAAAAAGGCAAAAAAAAAAACAAAAAAAAAAGAAACGCTCCGCTATCGAGCACTCGATAGAGCATCGAAATTATCCCAGAGCTCTCCAATGCCGCCCCTCTCGAAGCCCGTATGTTGCACTGCGACTTCAAAAGATATCACTCCTTCTTTACCTTGCAAGACTATGAACGCCGGGGCAAGGGGGAGCGGGGAGGACTGCGTAGCGTTATTTGCATTAAAGAAACAAAAGTCGCTATGATAGCTAGAAAAAAAATTCCGACGTGGACTATCTCAGAATGACTGTCGACGTTGATCTCATTAGTACAGAAGCAATGAAGTGACACATCCTGTGGTCAACGCCGAAACGCGTCATGTATGAGGCATGCACTGCAGCAGGGCTTCTCTATCGCGCTTCCCTCTTTACACGCTGCTCCGACTAACGGAGCCGCAGCGAAGTCCGCGCTTGGCGCGTGTCTGGAAACAGATATTCAGGCAAGGCTGTGTGAATGCATATGACGTTTGTTTGAATACATATGGTACGGGTTCGATTCCGTCCAGCACCAGAGAAATTGCAAAGGACTTTTTTTTCTTTAAACAGCTACACATGCTCACTATCACATACCCAGCGACCCACGTTGCGGCGAAAGAGGTTGGTTTCGGACCCGGTTCCCTCAGCACAGCAGCCCGATGCTCCACCCATTAGCTCTTGGACGTGAAAGAGTTCAGATAAGGACAGAAAGACATACCGAACGCTGGGTGACGTTCCCAGAGAACGCTAACCACATTAAAATAAAAGCATGTTTAAGGTAGGATAACTGGAGGAACCGCTACTGAGACCTGCCCGTGCATTCAGGGTGACCTCGCTGGCCGCTGCGATGTTCTGCCACGCAGGTGCTCTGCTGGCGGGCGACGACGATGCGCTGGCCGAAAGTGCCCTGCGCTACGCCGTGGACCGCGTCAACACGGACCCGGTGCTGCTTCCCGACGCAAAGCTGTCTTTGCAGGTGGAGCGGCTCGACGGGAACGCTGGCACGCTGCAAGCGTACCGCAAAGGTGAGCACACCGCGACCACGGTGCCCCGCACTTGGCAAAAGGTGTATGCACTGAAGCAGTGCAGAAGGAACGAGGACTGCACAGAAGCTAGCCGTGTGGAACAGACGTTCACTGCCGATGAAACTTACGTGAAGGCAGGTGCAATGTACCGGGTTGGAGAACGGTCACCGTCACTAGGGCATATAGTGCGCAAGTTGGGGCTTGAAAAATACTTGAAATGCTTAATGCCCAAACTCCTGCGTTTAAACTGACAAGATACTAATGCATTGTTTATTTTTAGGGGAGTAAAATAACAAGAACAAAAGCCTGATCACAAGTGGTCATCCAGATGACTAACTTTGCATCCTGCGGCCTACGGGAATATAGTGACGTGTTCCGCCTCAGAATACTGTCCGCCGATTTCCGTTTCACTACTCATCTTTCTCTCTTCCTATCTCCTTACACTCATTTTCTTTTTACTTCCGTGTCGGGCAGCAAAAGGAACTTTTTTTTCCTGTTAAACCTCCATGCCTTTCTTTTACCGAAATATCGTCACTGTGTGCAAACAAGTCCACGCCTTCGAGCACATCATTCCTTTGGCAGAGCGAATAACTTTTTAGCAGCGTTTGACTATTCGCATATATTGACGATCACTGTCGATGGTTTCTGCAGCCTTTTTCTTTCTCTTTCTCTGTTTTTACTGGCAAAGCACCAGCCTTTCCAATTACTTGTCCATAGCTGCTTCCCTGTGTTCTCACATATCGTGTAATAACATGGATAGTTGGGATATGGTTGGTATTTCATTATTCAAAAAAGAAAAGTTCAGCGGAGGAACGATGAGACACGAAAAGGGGCTATTATATACCGTTGTTTTCTTACAATGCCATGAAATTAATTTGTTGTGTAATGGCGCACCTGTATTTTAGGTAAATATGGTGCAATAGCAACTAACTGGAGAGCTTGGCACACTCTCTCCATGCTTACCTTACTTGCGGCGTTGTCGTCATGCCGTCACACACACACACACACACACACACACACACACACACACACACACACACACACACACACACACACACACACACACACACACGCACACGCACACGCACACGCACACGCACACACACACACACACACACACACACACACACACACACAAAATATATATATTAGTTGTCGTCATGCCGACCTTGGCAAGCAAATGCCATAACAAAGCAAGATGATATCGGAGTCTGTGGTATTTATCCGAAGCGACGAAAATCTCAGAAGTGTCACTACAGGCGTTAAATAAGTATCACTTCGGGAATAGGGTCCGTCGCTACGTTGCTCGAATGCTATTCGCCTTATCGTCGACAGCCATCGTGAGCTGAGTTCTGCCGTAATTTTTAAAGAACCGCCGTTTTATGCATTGAATCTGAAAAGTAACTGGGACGCGCATTGTATTTTGTCGCAAACTTTGCTAATGAACGTATCGAAATTGGCGTTACCCTGAAAAAATAGTTTCGTGTGGATACGCCTTGCGAACTCACCAGCTACAATTCGTAAATTGCTATATGGGCCGTAAATAATATTTTTTGACAATTAGATATGCATTTTGATTTCTCACGCAAGTAATATCCGCCCTTTTGAGTAAGCCAGCTCAACGACTAGAATTATGCTACCGCCGCAGACAATTTAAAAGAATTCTGCGGTGTATAAAAAAAGAAGTGCCGCTATATATCCATCTAAAGCAGCCCGTGATGTCAAGCTGGACTAATGAATAGATGTGGTGTTACTGGTAGCGGTGAATATTGTAAATGGCGACGCACAACATCGCCAAAACTAGAAAGATGCTGGAATGTCGCGAACATTCGTTTAGTAGGAGTTGCTGTGAGTTTATGTGTGGAAACGTGAGCTTAAACAGGTATTTGAACTTTATCATTGTGGAAGTAATACACATGTTATTCAATAGACACTTCACTTGTAACTTGAAAAGAAGCCAAATCATTAAGAAAACAGGGGCTAAAAGGAAGAAGTAAGCACTTTACATACTGTTGAATTGACACTAACCACTTGCATAAACTATTCAAGTGGCTTGGAGTTAAAAATAGATCCCCTTGAGTTATATATATTTCTGTTGTTGTCTTTTGTGCATTGTTCTTATCATTGTACACAAAATAAGAAGGTATGTATGCCATTCTTGCTAACAGTAATAAAAATTTAATTCAACAAGGTCACATTAAAGATTTCATAATAGCTGTAGCAAATCACCGATGTGGTGCACTGAAACTGCGTTGAAAAGCGAGACGGAAACTTTCCATTAGTCCTCAAAGAGTAGAATCCAAAAATAGTACTTTGAGTTTTTGCAATAGCTACCGGTGGCCAAGTTGTCAGGCAAGTTGCATTCACTTTTCTCAAGATCTGTTATTTTCATCGGAAACAAAAAATTAAAACCTCAAATACGGTCGCTGCTCACTGACGTGTTTCGGATGGTGCAACCCCAGCACCAGTCAATGTACTACTACTTGCTGTGCCACAATGGTCCAGCCCCTGGCATATTCGGACTCCCGAAACTTTTCTTAGAGCATCTTCTTGCTCTAAGAAAAGTTGTACTAGTAGCAGCTGGAATCTCGAAGCTAAATCTGGTTTGTTTGCTTCGAGATACAGCACAGAGTTCGCAACATATTTAGAGACGACAAGACACTGACGTCTTTCTATCATAAATAAAGATTGCAACTTATAATTTGGAGAGCCAGATATCAACACGCGACCTAGTTCAAGAACGGGCCTTGCATAGGCGCCAGAGATGTGAAGTCGGGTATCTCTACGCATACAAAACTTCCTGTTGCATTTTCTCTTCAACCGGTCATGAGGAATTTCACCATTTCTCGCAATGTTTCTTTTTTTTTATATAAGACGCCAATCTATGCCAGGGTCGCGACTCCCAGGCACCTTATAGTATCTACCTGCGGAATTAGTTGGTCCTGAAACACAAGTGATAACGAAACCAATTAATGTGAAGGGAAAATAAGAAGGGGCACTCTTCTTAATGTTAGGGACGTTAATGTTAATAAGTATATTAAACAATTATGGGGAAGGTACTGAACCCTCAGGTATGCCTCTGCTTTGGGGAACTACTCAGAATAATGTTTTTCATATGTGCAGAAAAATGTTCTTCCGTGCAAGAAATCCATCATCCAAGCAATGATATACGATGGAGGGCTTAAGGCAGGAAGTTTATTCAGCAGAATGTTGTACTATACGCTGTCATAAGTTTTTGTAACATAAAATGTTGCGAGGGCCATAAGGTTTCTCCCAGCCAACCGCATTTTGCTTTCTAAATCAACATGCGCGGACTCAGTCTTATTGAATTGAATGCGAGAGATCTTTGTGTTTGTCTACATGACGCATATCGGATGTGGCAATATATATATATATATATATATATATATATATATATATATATATATATAATGTGTGTGTGTTAGAGAGAGAGAACAAGGAGAAAGAAACCAAGAGGGCCCAATTATTAGTCTTATCATAAGAAGCCAACAAAAAAAGACATCAATGACATTGTAGGGTTATTTAATTTTCCCCTATGCCCCTTATCATCGCTCTCTATATGGTCCTTGGCGTAATTATTTGTTGGCTTTTTACCATATATATGTAGTGCAACTGACGGTGGTCTGCCCCGGATTACCGTCTGTCGCACTTCGCTCCTGGAAGAGGTAGGACGTGTGCCGAGTGAGTTCTTGAACAACGCTTAACAATGTGGTGAACGTGGCTTAAATCGTGGATCCAGGACGTCAAAGAGGTGAGACATAACGCTAACGCGCTTCTCTCGCATTTACTGTTAAATCGCCGTTGAAATTTTTTATCTTTTGTTTGTTCTACCATCCCGAATGTGGTATTGAGTTCAACTGATTGCGCTGTTCACTTTGTATTCCTTTCCTATTTTATTAAAATTTTCGAATGATATTGAGTGGTTCCTATTGTCGACGTTCTTGTCATTTTAATACGTAATTTAGCCTTTCGAAATCACATATTCTTATCAGTCCCGAAAATTGAGTTCCTATAAAAGAATGGGTGCCACGGGAAGGAAAGTGCAGTCGAGTACGGCAGAAAATTAGCTGGGGTGGTGAAATTATAAAATTTGCAGGCGCAAGTTGGCATCAGGTCCCTGGCAAAGGCCTTCGTCCTGCAGTGGACATAAATATAGACTGACGATGATAATGATCACGATGATGTTCATCATATTTATCACTAGAAATAGTTCATCCAATAATTGGGCAATCCTCCATAGCGGGTATGAGCCACATATTTATTGGACAACAACGGCAACAAAGGCAAACGACTTTTGAGTCCAGCGATGGGAACGTTTACACATCCATTCGGAATTTCATTTTACGTTATGTGAAGTTTAATTGCTAGACTATACCATGAATATGTTCTTTTGGCAAATTTTAGGTTTGATTCGTATTGCCCTTATCTGTTTGTATTTATTTCTTCATATTAATTATTGTATACTTGCCATGTAATGGTTCTCTGGTTTTTAAACATCCTATGCTCGACAAGTGCTTGGTTTCTTTTGCATACTATATGTATAACATATTCTAATACCTTGGGCTGCCCAACTCTTGGCAAATCCCCAAGAGTGGGTACGTGCCATCGATTCACACACAAGTCTCCACATCTCCTGCAAGATGCAGCCCGCGACGCGCCCCGCCGACCGGCCCTCCGAGATGCTGTACGTGGTGATATCGCTGGCCGCTAGCGTGCTTATCGTGGGCATCTGCATGGGAAGCGCTCTGGTGACGAAACCCAAGGACGTGCGCCCCGACACGGCCATCTGGATACTGCCCCTGACTGTCCCGCCGAACAGCAACAGCACCAAGGAACCGCCCCGCTCGTTGGTCGACCGGGAGAACATCGCGGACGAAGACGAGCTGGAAGAGATCGACCGGCACATGTGGGCCAGAACCGCTGGCTGAACGTCACCGGGACACACGTGCGGTGCGAGGTGAACGAGCACCCGACTGGCCGTCCCGAATTCGTAACTTCCGTGTATATTGTGTCACTGTGCTGCTTTTGCACTGTCGGCGAAGTTCGGATAGTGAGCGTTTTCTTTTTTTTTTTTACCCCTGTCTCCGTCTCTCATTTTGGCTCCAATAATGGAAGGAAATCATCCGCTGCAGTTGTCTGTAGCCACTCGGCCCTAGATGAACGTCAGTGGCAACCGCGTGCCCCGAACAGCGAAAAGAGCGCCGACAAAATGCTCAGTCGTCCTGCCTCTCGAAGACGACCTTGCGACTCCACCTCAATTTTCCCGAGCTATTCCATTCCTCTTATTGTTTATTTGTTATGTCGAAGTGACCGACGAGAGACCATACCGAAATACGTACCAGCGCCACCGTCCTTTATGCGGAAGCATGTTTCCGAGAGGATGGACCTACTGGAACATTGGTTATGATCCGGTTGTCTCGAGTTTTCAATACCTCTTCGCTTTTTCGTTGCTTTGTTCTTTCTTTTTGCTGTCAGCGGACATAACGTGGTCTAGCTGCCGCTACGAAAACGACCCATGCCTTGTCCGAGCCTGTAGTTGTGCATTTAATTTTTGACGTGCTCGTCGCTTTGCACTAGTCTCAAATATGGCTGTACATAGTGAACTGTCTTTAAGTTGGTTCTCTCTACATTCTTACACAATCAGAGCAAAGACTGACGTTTTTTAGAGCGCGGATTTTAGGCGCCAGTCCCTGGCTTGAGCGTCGGCGTCCCTAGGCGTCCCTCGACGCAAACGCGCGAACGCGCTCGTGCCACTGCTCGTGCGTTCGTCATCGTCGTCGTCATCCACAGCTGGCTCCGATGCCGCTCATCATGCCAGCGGTCCCATACTGCTCCTCGCGCTCGTGCCATGGCTTGCGCCTTTGTCGTCGTCTTCCTACCCACTTGGCTCCGGTGCCGTTCGATCCATCGTTCTTAGACATGCGTTGGTTCGATCATCATGCCAGCGTTCCCATACCGTCCTCAACGCGCGGGGACTGCTTCGTCCTACCCCCCCCCCACCACCCCGGTACCTGCGTGTAGGGTGAGGCGGGCGCCCCAGTTCGGTGGAATATTAAAGTTTTCGATCAATCAATCCGATACTGCTCCTCCCTCTGCGAAGGCACTGACGGCACTGACCCACTGCCAGCCGGTGCATGCAGCGATGTTGGTCTCGTATTCTTTGCTCAATGTATCGCGAAATGAAGACATGTATACAGCTGCGCTCAACTTTCGCATGAGGGAGTATCGTAATCGTCCGCTTTCCCACTGCGAATGCTAACGCATTAATATCGCTCAGCCCCCCTGATCTGTAGGAGTAGGTCGACACCGCGGTGAGTCAGAGACAAGACGAAAGGGCGTGTCTCATAGGCGGAAAGTTTTCATTTTTTCATTTCCACCTTTATGAACCTGAAGGCAGGACCGTCTATTGATGCCGCGGATTTTGTACATCACCTCTAGGCGCATTATTGAACTACTGAAATTTCAGGTCCATAACAGCGTCGCTCGAGCGTGGGTAACAACTTTCATATCCCAGGAGGCCGACAGTGTGAGTTCACCAGAGCTCGAGGATTCTCTTGTTCAACAATTGCGGTAGGCGCACACGTCCACGTGGATAGCCTGCCGGTTATTGAAGGCGTGGCGAAGCACGTAAGTTGCTTGGGAGATTAGCGCTTGCATGAAAAACTGGCCCTACTTTCTCCTGCATGATAAGTGGAAATCTTATCACATATACGAGAATATTTCTTAAAGCCTTCAACACCTCAAGCTTCGAGCATATTGGAAAATGCAGCACACTATTCTGAACATGTAGTTATCCTCTCTTTGCTAAAGCTCTTGAGAGGAGCTTCTTTCCTCAAAATATTGAGACCTGATACTCTCTTCCTCATTCTGTCGTTCAAGGTGGCACTTTTAATGAGGCATCCTAGGAATATTTGCTTCAATACACGTGAAACTGTTGTGCGCGCGATTCACTTTCCATTTTTCGCCTGATATCAGTACGTTCTTGATCGCCTCAATATTTTCGCCCGCTATTGGGTGTCATATAGTTGATGACAATCTCCGTACTTTCTGATATTATTCCATACTGTCTGGCTTGCTTTAACAGCGACGCCGTATATGGCTAGGGATCCATGTATTTTTCGTGTCCTTGCGACAACAACACGAAATGTGAGTGTGGGCTGATCACGGAGACGATGTAATACCGGGCCGACCCGTGGCAGAGGTTTCAAGCATTCTGCCCCTAATAATAATAATAGTAATAACAAATGAAATGTACCCCCCCCCCCCAGATGAAGATTTCCTTATATCTTTTGTCTTTGTGGGTCAACAATAAAAAAGCGTGAGCGTGGGCCAATGCCGGAGATAACGCATACTGGGCCGACCCTCGGCGGAGGTGGATAAATATGCATTGTTTAAAGTCGATGGGTATATGGAATCGTTTGCGAGCAGCACATGGACTCATGAGCAGGAGGCGTTGCCATTCGTATACGCGAAGGACAAATGTACGTACGACCGTACACCCTTGACTCGCAAGATCACAATTCCACCGACTGTTCGGATGTCTGTGCCGTACAAACAAAATACGAAATTGTGATATCCCAGTGGATATCAGGCGCACCTAAGTGTGATATCGATAAGTTCATGACTGCGCACTTTGCAAGGGTTAGCCGTGATGACACAACCGTTGGGATCATCGTTGGAGACTTCAATGTGAAGATTTCAAAACCAGACAAGAAATGGTTCAGTGAGTTTGAGCTAGAAAAGTTTGGTTTCAATACCACACCAATTCAAGTCACTGAACTACTCAACAACGGGTGTATAGATTTAACTTTGGCCAAGAATCTGTCTAAGGTTGTAGCCGAACCAATCAGTGTATATCACAATAATCACAAAGCTATCGTCACTATCATAACCAAATGATGAACACAAATATATGTAACCTTGTCTAAGCCCGAAGAAAGGAAAGCGAAGGGCCTGTTTTTTTATTAATCATATCACAAGGCGCCAACCAACAAAGACGCTAAGGACCTCATAGGGGACATTGCTTGTACTTACTAATTGAATTAAAGAAATGATAAATTATTGGAAGTTAAAGAGGATAAAAAAAATTAGCCGACGATTACGCTTCTTGGTAATGCGATCTTTGAGCGCAGCTGCTACCTCATTTCAACAACAGGCAACCGCATACAGAACAAGCAGTGCCTAACGGCGGTGGTTCTGCGTTTCGGATTGGGCAGCATACACCGCGATCCGCCGCTATCGAGACGGCGCTCCGGCGACGCGCCATCGCGCCATCTTATGTCCCCCCTCTCCGCAGCGGGTCACCGCCGCGGAGACGGGGGGACAGTAGCAATTATTATTTAATGTTTCTCCTGAGGTGGGATGAGGAAACGGGTGGAGAACGGGGGTATTGAGTAGAGGTCACACACTTATTCACTCACAGACAGGCCTCAGTGTCTCCGCACAAGGTTGGCGTGGGCAGTAGAAGTAAGGGGACCAAACGCTATAACTGTCTTTCGAGTCACCGCAACGGCACTGCACCAGGTAAGAGGAGGTATAGGGCAAGAGTGGAGGCGGGAAAAGGACAGCCAGACGGAAGCACTGCCAAAGGCGACAAATGCCACTGAGGAACGCGCCCCGCAAATGGAGAAGCGAGACACACGACTGAGAGCCGTGCAGCCACGCGAATCGGAGGCGGAGGAGCGCAGAGCCGTGGATCACGCGTGAAGTAGTGTTCCTGTATATATACAGGAACACAAGCGCGAAGCGGCAAGGTGCGCCCGCCGCCTGCACCGCCGCAGTGCCGCGACAGCAGGAGAAGGAACGGCCAGAGCAGAGTGGACGGTAGCGGCGAGAGTTACCGCAGCAGCGCTCCGCGGAGGAAGGGGGCGAGAGGATAGGCGACAACACGTGATCCGACTTTGCAGGACGAAGGGAGAGCAAGACTCGCGGCGCGCGCGAGAGAGAGCAGCAGGAGCGCGCGCAGCTAGAGCAGCGCGCGGATGATGACCTTGGCTACGGCGAGGCCGACAAGCGATGCGAAACGCGGGAAGGGGCGCCAAAGAGCGTCGCTCTAAAACAACTGGCCGCAGGTGGGGAGCAATCCCACGTCTTCGCATGCGAGCAAAGAGCAAGAAGTACCACGCTTCCATGGCTTCCAAAGTGATATAAACAAATTTTACGAACAAGTTACATATAATTATTTAAGTGAACGCTGAGTCGCAGGCACAACATTGTAAATGATGTATGGCGTAACAATAATGTGAATGCGACAAGCCAACCCACTGCATGATGACGCGAACAGTTACTAAAAAAAAGTTAGCGGCATGTTTTACCCGCACTAAATGTGTAGTGCACTGCGATGAATTTAACAGAGTCTGGCTTGTAAAAGCTATAAAAACCTTCGTGCAACTTTGCCTACAAGTATTAAGAGAAGTGCAGTACTTGCATCGCGAAGAATAGCGTGTTTCGAAGGAGTGAAGTCTTTTCTTCCGATGTTGTGCAGTCATTGTTCTCGGGGCACAACGCCCCGTCTCCGTTTCCCTCTGTGGATTGCAAACAACGCTAGTCCTCCTTCCAGCCCTCTGCTGCATTGAAAACCGCAGCAGCCAAGGCATTCTTCCGGCAAACGAAGCCCACTCGCCGAACGCACGTGCGCTATGACAGCGCGAAGAACATGTGGCGAGCGAATGACGACCGAAAAAAAAAAGAATAGGGAAACCAAGTTTTGCGCAGACTGTGAAGTCTCCTTTACGTCATGGTCAGCTGATAGGGCGATTTTGTGCGCGGCAGCCAATCAGTGCGCGGGAAGCGCCGGCGCGGCGATAGCGAAGCAGTAAGAGATGAGGACATCGGAGCGGGTGAGAGTTTCGCGGCAAGGGTTCAAGAGTGCCGCTACTTTCCAGAATAAAAGGGTTTTAGTATCAGCTATGTGTCTCAAGTCAGCTATGTGATACCTATTGATTCAACATAGATGTGAAAACATTTATTCTGTAGTTTGTCGACATCTCAGGGAATGTCCACAGGTCTAGCGAGCAGGATGTTGGCGCCAGGTAACATTGTCACGTAGTTGCAATGCAGTCCCAAAGCAGATGCCTTATATGTGACCTTGAAATAAAGCTTTTTTTAGCTTACCTTCCCTGACTTTGCTGATGGTGGCTACTAATGCCGTATTGCCGAATAGCTCACGCGCAGCAAATGAGAGTACGATGGTCAAACCTTTAGGCCACATTCTTTTTTCTTCTTTAATGACCATTAGGCCACAATCGGGGGTATACTCCTCTCGTGCCAACACGAAGTAGCCTTTTCGCATGATTGGCGCGTGCTTCAAATCACGCATCGCCTGAGCGTGGTGGCGCGAGAGCACGTGCACGTGAAAGCACCAGTTTCCATTTTGGTTGGCGACGATGGATAAAAACGGGGGAATAATAGTCAACCTTACGAATAATAGCTAACTTTTACCTTAACGAGCTACTATAGTGGATAATCTGACGGCGTCCCTGTGGGCGGCGTAATTCGGCGCCCCTGCCACAACATCCTCGTCCACGCAATTTGGTCCTTAAGTTCCTGCGAACTTAACCTGTGGCCTTAGCTTGCTATTGCCTTTAAAGTACCGTGGCTGCTGCTGCTTGCGGTTGTTTTGCCGAGTAGTTCACACACAGAAAATAATTTTTAAAAATATACGCAGAGCAAACGAACATGTTCACACACACACACGCACACGCACACACGCACACGCACACACGCACACACACACACACGCACACACACGCGCGCACACGCACGCACACGCACACACGCACACACACACACACGCACACACACGCGCGCACACGCACGCACACGCACACACGCACACACACACGCACACGCACACGCACACACACACGCACACACACACGCACACACGCACGCACACACGCACGCACACACGCACACACGCACGCACACACGCACGCATACACGCACGCACGCACGCACACACGCACGCACACACGCACACACGCACGCACACACGCACACACGCACGCACACACGCACGCACACACGCACACACACACACACACACACACACACACACGCACACACACACGCACACACACACACACGCGCCGATCGAAACGCGGCCGCCGTGGCCGGGATTCAATCCCGCGACCTCGTGCTTAGCTGTCCAGCGTAATAGCCACTAAGCAACCGTGGCAGGTGCGAAGCTTTCGTGAAGCCTTTATTCAAAGGCTATAAAATTAAATGCGATGAGTGCAGTTGCCTTCATCGTGATACTAAGCGATGTGCAATCCCATGCAATGCTTATACTTACGCACCGCACAGGCCGCTACTTTTGCTATTTATTGCTGCGCAACCACGTCACATTCGTGCATGGCCTGAATCAGGGGTCCAAAACCGATTGTCGGGTGAATCCAGCTTAGCTTAGCTTCCGAAGTGCCGCAACCATTACGCATGGCTGCGGCAGAAGAGAGAAGGCCTCGCCAGTTGGGAAGGGAACCTTCAAACGCCCACCAACAGAGCTAGAGTGCTTGCGAGGCTATGCCGTACAGAGTCAGGGAAATTTCACCCACCTTTTGCCCTTCGTCGAAGCGGTCATATGGACGATAGCGTAAGACGCAATAAAGATACAGGCTGCTGTTGTCCAAACTGCTTGGAATAAAAAAAAAATTAATAAAAGTGTTTTTTTTTTAAACTTAGGTACTGAAAATTTTGCCTTTAAAAGTTGTTTATGAATTATAAACCTTACATATGCTGTAGCTCAGGGCATTTTATTGCTCCCCCATAAGAGAAGTAGAGACTGAGGAAATGGAATCTCGACAGAACGCGTCGCCTAGGCAGCTTTGCGCAGAGGCTGTGTCGCATCCAATGAAGTATTACTGAGGAGCGACTATTGCTAGTTGAAAACTTTTCCCAATGCCCCGCCTGGACGATGTGAAATGCCGTCGGCCGTAACAATTTTTGGATGGCCCTCGCGGGCATGTGACTGAACACAAAGAAAGATTCATTGCACAGTGAGGACTGCGCAAGCAGCGATCCAGTGGCCGTCGGCGTTCGCATGAATGCTGACGCATTGAGACTTTGGGCGACGGCGTCTGGCACGAGGTCACGCTGAAGTCTCTACGGATTCGTGAAATAGCGCCAAGGAGTAGTGACATCCTTCGAAGATTCGCCATACCAGCCGCCCCGTTCCTACTCTCACCCATTGCTGTCACGCGAGAGCGTACGCCTGTCTTCGTTAACATTCTCACTGCGCCGCCATTTCCGTAGCAAAAGCGTTAATGAGCTTTCGCGAGGTCGTGTCGTGTGCGGTGCGTTTTGCACACGTCGCGATTTCGAATTACTGCGATAGTAACTGTATGGGTCCTCAAGGGACGTTCACGCCGTCGGCGCCGCCGCGATGCTGTCACGGTATTGACGGTGCACGTGCTGTATGGTTAGAAGGCCTTCGGAGACGTTAGGGACGCGCGCAGGGCGTTTGAATGCAAAATGACCAAGCCAATCTGGAAGTACACTCGTGCCCAGCTTCTGCATCTTGAGGAATGCAGCGTTCTGCTTTTCACTTTTGGCGCGTGCTTGGCACGCATGGACACTGGCGTTCGTGCTGAACAGCTCTGTATATATATATATATATATATATATATATATATATATATATATATATATATATATATATATATATATATATATATATATATATATATATATATATATATATATATATATATATATATATATACTGTATATATATACTATACTATATATACTATATATACCCCGCCGTGGTACATGTGCAGTGATCGGAGCGGAGCGGACAATGCACTTAAAAACTACGAACACTGACGGTTTTCCTTCTCTCTCATATTATGCATCATTGACGTACTGCGCCTACAACGCCGGTGGCGATGCGCTCTGTGCTTGTCTAGCGCTGGCAGAGGAGCGCTCAAGGGTTATGACTGTCTGCAGGCAACAGGGCCGACCTGTTGCAACACCCAGCGACTTGCTGTTTGGTCCGGTAGCGCCATTAACGCGTCGAATGTTGTCCAGCAGTATTGCGCGGGTGATGGTGGTGACACCGAAGCGACTTTGAGGGCGTAATTAACGTGGCCATAAATTTGGCAGTCGACGGTGGTGACTGCGTCGAGCAGCAAATGTACGCTGCTAATTGCGTTCGTGCTCACGGTAGGGGTGCTTGCCCGCGCGCCAGCGTGATGACCAGTACCGAGACGCCACGGTTCTTAGTTGGCAATGTGTTCGTCGGTCGCGTCCACGGGTGGACGCGATTTCACAGATTTTCCCATTTGAGACCTGACCCGCAGAGGTCTGACGCAGACCACGGGTTCGGCGCGAGCGGGCAGCGCCAGTGACGTTTGGTGCATCCGCGCTGCATTCCTATGCGATTCCGGGCCGTGGATCCCGACCAGCACGGCCGGTGGACCACGAGTTTCTTGATTGACGTGGCGGTCTCTTTGGCCTCGTGGCTGGATGCCGGTATCGAAGTTCGGAAGTTCGAAACTTCTAATTCGATGAACTTGCAAAACCCAACAAACGAAACTGCTAGAACCCCAAGTCGGGTTTTTTTTTCTCTATTTATTGCAATCATTCCCTTCTGTAACGCCCTATGGGACGTGAAGGTATTCAAATAAATAAATAAATAAATAAATAAATAAATAAATAAATAAATAAATAGACTGCGTCGTATTTATTTATTTATTTATTTATTTATTTATTTGAATACCTTCACGTCCCATAGGGCGTTACAGAAGGGAATGATTGCAATAAATAGAGAAAAAAAAAACGCACACACACAAGGCACATATTAGGTGGCATATTTAGCGCATTTTCAAAGTCACTGGGGCCCGTAATAGATACAGGGAAGGTGGGCAAATGGTTCCAATCATTACAAGTTTGAGGACGGAAAGAAAGAAAGAAAGTGTTCATTAGTGTAACAACGAGGAACAAACACTTTATAACGATGGTCATACGAGATGATATGAATGAAGGGCGGGAAAGTAATTCTTGCTTAAGGCGAGGATTATGGTCGTAAATCTTATGAAATAAGAAGATACGTGTTATTTTCCTGCGTAAGGAAAGGGACGGGAGCCGTAACGCTGTTTTCATCGATGAAACACTGGAAAGATGGGAGTAGTTGGAAAAAATGAAGCGTGCGCTACCATTCTGTACAGATTCAAGGAGGCTAACAACACTTCCACTAAATGGATCCCACACAGCTGATATATATTCTAGTTTGGGACGAACAAAAGTTTTATAAAGAAAGAGTTTAAGAGAAGAAGGAGCCATTGAAAAATTAGGGCGCAGGTGCCCAAGCATGAGGTTAGCACTACTGACAATATAGTTAGTTAATGTGTGGTTGCGAAGACAGGCTAGAATTAATGTGGACCCCTAAGTATCTGTATGTAGTCCCTTCTTCGAGAGGGGAACCATTTATGTTATATTTACAATCGTTAGTGGAAAGTCTGCGAGAAATTTTGATTAGTTGCACTTCGTCACGTTGAGTTTCATTTTCCATATGTTACACCAACCAGAAATATTGTCAAGGTCAGTCTGTAGTACTGATGTGTCATTATGCCTAATAGAGGAGTTAATACAATCAGGTAAATCGTTTATGTAAATTAGAAATGAAGGGGCCCAAGGATAGAACCTTGGGGCACTCCTGAAAGGACAGGACAGAGACAGGAATCGTAGCCATTAACAGTTACAAATGGCCGTCGGTTTAACGAAAAGCTTTTTTTCCCAAGCAGGAATGTTAGGGTCAAGATTTAGTTTACTGAGCTTAAGATAAAGTAGTTCATCGCAGACAACGATAAAATCTTTAGAGAAATTTAAGAATACGCAATCAATATACAATCCCAAGTCTAGAGCTGCTCATTAGTCAACGAAATTACTTACGTTTCACAGCAGAATGTCTTCTTGAAACGATGCTGGCGTGATGTGAAAAAAGAATCAGCGCCAAGAAAGTTAACCAGGTAAGAATAAATGACATGTTCAAAGATCTTACAAAGGACGCTGGTCAATGATATTGGCCTGTAATTTAATGCAGAATAAGTGTCACCAGATTTAAACAACGGCACAATTTTGCCCACCTTCCGATCACAAGGCAAGACACCAGAATTTAAAGCCTCAGCGAAAAGTTCATAAAAAAAAAAGATGTGTAAGGGCCAAGTCGCCGTGCAAGGGCCAAATCGGCGGAGTCGCCGCTGGCCTTCCTTTTTTTGTCGGTTTCAACCGTCTTCCTCGGCTATTGCGACTCCAACTAGGCCTATGAAGCGGCGGGATTGCAGAAGGAAGCAAGCGGAAGCACGTACCGGAAGAGAGCGACGGCCAAGCTCATCCGGTCATTGCGGCAGCGATGATCGCATCCCACCCAAGATCCCACCCAAGATCCCAACAAAGATAAATAGAAAGCAAAGAGGACAGTTTACCAGTCTAACATATGGTTGTCTGCCCTGAACCGAGGCAGGGGAACACAGCAGAGTTAAAAGATAAAGAGAAGAGAAAGGAGTACAGAACGAAGAAACAAAGCTTTCAAATAAGGATGAGTTAGTTATTGCAGTAGATGTGACATCGATGCATCGAGATAATAACACTTTTTCTGGGCAAGATACCCGGCCAGCTACTGGCGTTTACGGTAGCCACAGAAATTATTCACTTTAATAGCCTAAAGCCAGATCTACACAGCCTCTTCACTTTAAATTATTGGTTTCATCACTACTTGAAACGCCAGATAGGATCACGAAGCTTACCTGGCAGAACTAATCACCAAAGCACTGAAAAGGACGCCAGCGAGGCCCTTAATTGAGGGCTTTAACATATTTTTCCATAAAAAAACTGCAGCAGATTCAACGAATTGGAATCTATATAAACACGCGGTTGTGATCATTGAATGACCGCACACATTGAAGCATGTTTCACGAGATACGATTTTCATCGCACCCAGACAGCGATTTCGGCCGCATGCGACAAAAATCGCAGGTAATTTTTTTTTGACGCGCTACGTTGCTAATTAAGCGACGTTTTTTTTTCTACATTGCCTGCGGGTGCTGATAGTACGTACTCATACATTTACGTGCCTTTCCGTTAGCACGAAAAGACATGACCTTCGGATGTCATCCCAATTTTCTGGTTTGTCAGGTACAAGCTACTCGCGGTATATGAAGGAACTACTTCCAATTATAAGGAACTACTTCGCCATAAACATCCCTGCCTTTCCCTGCTTATCTCTCTCTACCTCCGGTAGAAAACATGCAAGAATGTGGAAAGCAGGCAAACGTCTTGTTTTTATGAACAGTGGCTAACACATTACACAAAAGTAAATGAAAATCGTGCGCTGAAGTCAGCAGGTTGTTTCCCTTCCGGCGAATGATGGCATCTTTTCAAATGCGGATGGTTCTTCACATCCAAAGGTAATAAAATGTACAGAGGTATCACGAAGCATAGGGCGTGCCCGACAAGTCGAAGGCAAAATCGCTAATGAGTTTACAATTACATGTATTACTTGATAGAGTCATATAACCATATACTGCCATTATTGCTTCTATAAAGTTATAAAATAAGTATCATGCAACTTGCAAGATATGCAAAGATAGCATGACCTTTGTGTATCCAAATCATCTTCTTCATAGAGTGTGAAAGTCAGCTGCTTACTGTTTTATTCCATAGTGTGATTTAATGGCATTTCTGTGCAGATTCCCCAAAGTTCTATTCAGCCTAGCTCATGCGGACTCAGACCCGGCCCAATTTTCCACTCAGAGGAGCTTGCTCGAACTCATGTTCACCAAAATTCTACTCAGCGGAGCTTCTTCCGACTGATATTCGCGAAACTTCGATTCATACGAGTTTCTCCGACTGATGTTCGGCAGAATTCTGCTCAGCCGAGCTTGCTCCGAGTCATATTCACCAATATTCTATTCAGCCGAGCTTGCTACGACTCACATTCACTAAAATTATATTGATCCGAGCTTCCTATGACTCGTAGTCACCAAAATTTTACGCAGCCGAGCTTCCTCTGACTCATTTTCACCAGAACTCTACCCAGCCGAGCATGCTATGACTCATTTTCTATTCAGCCTAGCTTGCTTGAATTCATAATCACCAATATTCGGCTCGGCCGAGCTTGCTCGAACTCATATTTACCAAAATTCTACTCAGCCGAGCTTGCTCCGACTCATATTCAACTCATCCGAGCTTGCTCCGACTGATATTCGCCAAACATTTATTCATACGAGTTTCTCCGATTGATGTTCCCTAAAATTTTGTTCAGCGGAGCTTGCTCGGACTCCAATTTACCAACATTCTACTTCGCCAAGCTTGCTCCGACTCATATTCACCAGTATTCTACTCAGCCGAACTTTCTGTGACTCACGTTCACTAAAATTCTGCTCAGCCGAGCTTTTCCCGACTGATATTCACCAATATTCCACTCAGCCGAGCTTGTTCTGACTCATGTGCACCAGAATTGCACTCAGTAGAGGTTCCTCTGTTTCATATTCGCCAACGTTTTGCTCAGCCGAGCTTCCTCTGACTCTCTCTCTCTTTCTCTTCCTCTCTCTCTCTCTCTCTATATATATATATATATATATATACTCACCAAAATTTTATTCAGACGAGCTTGCTGTGATTTATATTCACCAGAAATATTCTCAAGCGAGCTTGTTCTGACTAATATTCGCCAAAACTCTACTCAGACGAGGTTCCTCTGTCTCGTATTCATGAAGGTTTTGCTCAGCCGAGCTTTCTCTGACTCATATTAACCAAAATTCTATTCTCCCGAGCTTGCTGCGACTCATATTCACCAAAATTCTTCTCAGCCACGCTTGTTCCAACGCAAATTCACCAAAATTCTACTCAGCCAGGCTCACATGAACTCAGAGTCATTCGTAGATCCAAGTGTTAGTGAGCTGACATTTGAGTGAGTTCACCGAGCTATGGATATATTACATGACCGTAAAGTTGTGACCTGTGTGGTGCATAAGCAAGCATTGCATTGTAATCTGTGTCGCATTAGAAGGAAATAAAGACGATTGTGCACATTGCAGTTAGTTTTATAGAGTTTAATTGAACGTTGCGTGAAAGCGTCACCTCTTGTAGATTCCAACAAGTGCATTGGATCTGCAGCATATCTTTTTCCGAAGCTGGCGCCGACCTTCGCCTTTGCTAAGTGTTTATATTTTGTACTTTTCAACAAGAAGTTGAATAAATGAGCGTGGTGCAACTTATTCAAGAAGCGCTTACATCACTGCAAGCACAACAACCAGAACATGATACAAACACAGGCGCATAATAAGGTGAGCCCGAATGCTAAACACATGTACAGATACAATCGCACTGAGGTCTAGTTGGCGCCATCTATTGCAAAAAAAAAAGCTTAGGCAAACTTTACAATGAGGCCCGCATGATCATGCCACTTGCCGGCTTCATGGGCTATAGGAGAGGAAGGAGGAGGAGGAGAAACAGACGGAAAGAGAGGAAGGTTAGCCAGTTCTCAGCATTGGAAAAACATACGTGGAACCTAGCAGCTACCTCGAGATAGCCTAAGGGTGCTGTTGCATTCTGCAGCCAGCCACTCAATCGCTCAAACGTCCTTGGTCTGTACTTGTACTTAGGCACACTTTCTATTGTCTATGTCTTAAAGATGTAATGCGGCCTCCTCAAAAATTTCACAATGTTTGGATCCTGAAACTTACACAGGTTAACAATATTATTTCATTCTTATTCATAAAGAAAGCTCATATAAAGCTTAGAACCATTGCCATTGCTTAACACTTTCCCTTAGAACAATATGTAGCGAGCTATTGACGTTCAAGCTGCTTTTCAACAGCAGGAAAAGGAATCAATTTTCCCTGTTTTGCGCATTGGGTTAAGGCAGCCAATTCACGCAGGTATAAAATTTTCCTAATACAGTCAGTTTGGGAATACCAGATTACAGTGTACCTTAACACTTTCCTTGTACCATTTTTTATTTTGGTCGAATAATCTAGTTTGGAACGACTCCTGTTAGCACACCACATTGGTGTAATACAGGTTAAGCACATGGCTAGCTTAACAGATTGGGATGCTTGTTCTTACTTCGAGTAACGGAACCATAACATCTGCTCCAGTTGCACAGGTTTTTGGTAATCTGCGGTTTCCAGGCCCACTTTAAGATAATGTGCTGAAGTGGGTAGAAGCACACGCATGTCAACGAGATTTGCTGGTAGTTACGATAGCTTCCTACTTTACGTTTGCCACTACGAATACAAACTTCTAGCGCTCTGTTGTGTTATTAAACAAAGAAATGCACTCCCAACAACGTATTTAATGTTTGCCGTGGGGCTACGCCTTCGCGCTACGCACTGCAACATATTGATTGAAGCTTCTTGATGCAGATTCACCATATACTAAGAGTGCGAGACACAGGATGAGAAAGTAGACGACGCCCATGGCTGCTAGAATGCTATGATGCTACGAGCACAAGTAACTGCCTGCAGCTCCTAAAGAAAAAACTGTGGTGTCGGCTTTTGCATCTTTCGCAATATCAGAGACGACTTCTATACATAGTAACAGCGCACGTGCCACGATGGACGAACCAGGCTAGCGCTAAGGTTGCGTTTCGCAGCACAAATTCCATTGCCACGTTTAGTAATCACACACAGATCATTTGCGGCTTCCTTCAGGCGCAGACTTGAGCTTTCGGTTTAGTTCTTGCTGCTAAGTTTGGTGCAATAATATGGCTAGGAGCAGGAACCACTTATGCGCAATTACGAGCATGTATTATTTCTTCAGCAGCTGACGCTAAGCACGGGTAGCGCGAGGATCTCACTGCGCTGACATGATGACTTCGCTGCGGCTGAATTCCGAATGCTGCATATACGATGAGGATAGCTATATGGACTTGTTGATAGGTCGTCTTGTAATTTATTGCAGCGCAGGCAGAACAGTGCGGACATAGAAGGCATACGAAACAGCACACAGCGCTGAACGATCAGCTGCGAACAAGTGTTTACGTCTATCATGTCACCTCGCACTGAACTTCAGGAACCTCTGTTGCGCATTGCAACATAACTTCAAACTTCGAAGCATTTTTATATTACTTAACACGCGTATTATTTGCTCCAAATAAATACTGGTCAATAATATTGTAACGCACAGGGTTTTTCGTTACATTCCGAAAATTGTGCCGCGTATGCCACAAAATCTGGCAAATAGCAACTCTGCGCGTCTCGCTAGTCGTATTGTTGAAATCGCAGTCGTGTGAAATGAGCCCTCCAAAAATCGCATCGTGCAAGTGGACCGATTTTTTTTTTCGCTGCAGTCGCAGCATGCGAAACAGCATTGACATGGAAGGCTTTATTCAGGCATTTTAGAGATGCTTATCAATACCGCCGCCGCTGCCGCGAATCCGTGGAGGCGAGCGCCATCTGGTGGTGGTGTCCAGCAGCGCGCCTCATCCTCCGTGATTGGTTGGCGTATTCGTCTAGAGAACAGCTACGGCGCAGCACCACGGTCACGAAAGGCCAGCGAGCTTCACAAAGAAAAGCTTTGCTTTTAATAAAGTGTCTTTTTCTCTCTTCTTTTGTAAAAGAAAATCTACGTCCAGTTTTGATCAGAAAAGTTCATTTTATTTTGTATAAGGCAGCGTAACATGCACCAACATAAATTGCGAGATATTCTAACAAAATGTCGATGGCATCCTCCCTCGCACTCTCTGGAATAATAGCTTGTAAGCCACAGAAAAAAATGGTTTCATGAGCACCATCAGCCCACTTACACTTTGCTGTTTGTGAAGCAATATTACGCGATCGGTGGTACACGTTATCATCTGCTGCTGATCCGGAATTTGTTGCTCTTTAAACCAGGGGCGTTTTCCCATGGTCTCGTGCCAAGTTTCTGTCAGTATCTGCAGCGGGCCTTTTATCTAAACTAGCACAGAAACTGAAGAAGTGTAAGGGACTTCAATTAACGTACATCAGATAAGGTACACGTAGCAGTTTTCTTGTCCTTGCTACTGTGCAATTAGACAGAATTTTCCTAATCGCGAGGCCAATCTGCTTCTTATCACTTCCCATCATTCAAATGCTAGCAGAACGATCGCATGGCAATATACGCGTCGTGGATGTATGGATGGATGGATGGATGGATGCATGGATGGATGGATGGATGTATGGATGTTATTAGCGTCCCCTTTGGAATGGGGCGGTGGGTTGCGCCACCAAGCTCTTACTATTATACTGCCTAATGTCCTACCTAGGTTAAACAATAAAAAAGAGGAAAAAAAGCACTATAAACTACCTCACACAAATTTTCTGATCCCCTATTTCGAACTGTGCTTTTGTACGTCTCCGTTTTTTGTCCTGCTGTTAACAGCGCAAAATGTAGACGAGAGACGAGACACGACGACACCACAAGCACTTGTGGTGTCTTCTTGTCTCGTCTCTCGTCTACATTTTGCGCTGTTAACAGCAGGATTGAAAACCAAGAAGCCCAAGCTGCTATTCTAGCGTTTTTTGTCGTTTCCCTACTTTTCTTCCACCAATCCTCCAATCGCCTCTTACTAATGCCTATTGGCGGACATGTTTACTTTTTCACTGCTCTCGCTGAACCCAAGTGTGTCAAGGAGGCCAGTGGCGCCTAAATCGACTGCTGGGTAGACGTCTTCACATTCCAATAAAACATGCTCCATAGTCTCCCTAGCTTTACCGCAGCAAGCACATGCTTCTTCTTCCGTCTTATATCTCGCTTAATAGGTGCGTGTTCTAAAGCATCCCGATCTCGCGTCGAAAAGTAATGATCTTCTTTTTGAGTTATTATAAATTGTTTCTTTCCTGATTTCGTTTTTTCCTCTTGAGTAGTTACTCATGGCAGGTTTCCTTTCCGTTGCCGCGACCCATGAGATTATTTCAGCCTCTCTGACGTTCCGCTTGACCGTCTTTTTTGCTGTGTTGCCCACCCTACAAGCCACATACTTGCTGGTAAGCTTCCTAGTTCTTTTCCTCCACTGTGAATCAATGTTTTCCCTGTACAGATACCTGAACACTCTCCCAGCCCATTTACTTTCTTCCATATTCCTCAGGCGCTCTTCATACTCAAGTTTACTGCGAGCTTCCCTCACTTCAAAACTAATCCAGCCCATATCACCCTGCACAGCTTCATTTGTAGCCTTCCCGTGAGCGCCCAATGCAAGGCGACCCGCTGACCTTTGGTTCCCATCGTGCCCTGATTGTACCCCTTATTTAAAGCACACAACCGCATTTCCAAAAGTAAGTCCTGGAACCATTACACCTTTCAACATTCCTCGGAGGACCTCGTACCTATTGTATCCCCATAGCGCTCTGTGCTTCATTATGGCTGCATTTCTCTTCCCCTTCACTGTTATTGTTCTTTTCGTGTGTTTTCATATATATATTGCCATAGTTTATCCATATACCAAGGTATTTATATTCTGTTACCCGAGGTATTTCCTGGCCCTGTATCTCCACTGTCTGTTCACTGTTTTCATTGAATACCATAACACCTGATTTTCAAGCACTAAAGTTCAAACCTAAATTGTTGCCTTCCTGTCCACAGGTATTAGCCAGACATTGCAAATCAGTTTGCTTGTTAGCTAGCAACACAATGTCTTCTGCATAATATAAACCTGGGAGCTGCTGCTCTACTACTGTACCCGCCTGTTTGTATGAGAGATTAAACCCAATATTACTTCCTTCTAGCGCCCTCTCCATCCTCATCATGTACATCATAAAGAGCAGCGGGGATAAAGGGCACACCTGTCTCAGTCCCTTGTTGACATGAACTTTCTCCTCAGTCCTCATCCCTTCCCATTCAACGCCTATAGCACCACCTATAGCACCGCCTAGAAACACCGCCTAGTGCGCCGCCTATAGCACTGCCTAGTGCACCGCCTATAGCGCTGCCTAGTGCACCGCCTATAAAAGCGCCGCCTAGCGGGTGCTTCCAAAAGTGCGCTCGGGAGCAGTCTTTTAGGCTGGATCTCTCCGAACAAAGCTCGACAGAAATGTCATGGCGTGGCTATCGTACCACCGCGCACACGATAGCTCCACGTCATCTATCGCGCTTGTGAGTGCTTCTGAAGCACGACGTCCTTTACATTTCAGTTCCTTTTCGCTTTTCAGGCGGCAGTTTGGTAGACGATTCACCCTCACCGCACCGATCGACAAGATTCCATCTTGTGACAGAGTGACATGTAGCTTCGGGCTATTGAACAGATGGCAGCACGTTACCATATTTTGTCTTTCAAGTGCATACTGTGCCAAATATGGCACCCACCGATTTCGGTTTCCCTGCTGTAGTTGAAGACGAAATTGAGAAAACTAATAACTGGCTGGAACTGGTGTGACCAAAGATATGCCAAAATAACATTTCTATATTTCCGCTGCGGAAATTTTCAGAGAAAAAAACATACCAATTGCTCGTGTTTGCCCCCTCCGAGTTTCACGTCGCTTCCCGAAATCTTCTTCACCTCTGTTTTGCGTATCGCTCAAGAAATGGCAGCACTTGCCCATAATAAGTGCACATAACTATGAGAATTACTCGGACGGTATCACATTCTCAACTGAGAATGTCACACACGCGAAAAAAAAAAATGGTAACCGGTATGTGCCAAATATGGGACACCATGCAATAGAGGGTTAACTTTCGCTTTACAAGATTCACCAGGAGCCGCTATAGTAGTCTATAGTAGTCTATAGTATAGTAGTCTATAGTCTTCCAAGAAATCAAATAAAGCAACAAAAAATAATTTCGGCCGGCCTGCCTTTCTGTCCGGCTCATTTACAACCGTTAACTACGCATTTCTTAGGGTTGTTTTCTTAGCGCTTTATTGGGTAGCAACAGCTTATTGCTTTACCGGATAGTTAATTTCCAACAGTTAATTCCACCCCGACGCACCGATGAAAAAGCTTTGTAAACGATCAATAAGGTTATGTGCTTTCCGTACTCCCACAGAACAACTAACGTCGTGCACTGCAGTAGAGGTGGCGGTGTAAGATCGGTCTAATGACATGCATCTGCAAAGGTTTTTTTTTTTGCTATTACTGGCCGCTTTCCTTCTAGTGAGGATATGAAAGGGAACCGTGATCACTTCTGGCACAACATCGCCGACTCAAGCATCACAGACTGACCGCAAGACCGGAATTACCGCGCGCTCCGTTGAAAACGCTCATACCTCGCTTGCAATTGGTGCTCACTTTCTAAAATATTCCGTATTTTGACTGCGGTAGCAGTTACGTACGGGTCTTCAAGGTGCCGTAACGTATATACAGGTTGTTTCAGCGAACACTAAAAAATTGCTAAAGTTTGCCTGTCGCAGAGAGTACAATTCCAGTCCATGAGCTCATCTGCTACAAGAATCGGACATTCCTTGCACTAAAGATTGAATTGCATGATCGACTAATTAAAAAATGAGTAACTTTGTAACTAATTACCCTATGGCACATGTTGCAATTTACTAATTCTAGTGTGTGAGACTGCGAGCTGCATCCACTTGAAAAATATTGTGTGGATGAAACCATTTACGAGATATGCGCCGTCAAACTTGCGGTAAAAATGCACTGTCGTTGCACTTACTTTGTTAACAAAACGTCGTTTTGTGCATTGAAGCCCAAATGTAACTGGAACGCCAATGCATTTCTCCCCAAATTTCAGGGAGAAATATCTGGGAACTGGTGCTATCACGAGAATTCGTTCCAAGTAGGTCCGCCTCGTGAACTCCCCGGCTAGAATTCTTAAATCGCATGCGCCATAAGGCAATTAGTTAGACACTTAATTAGTGAACTTTGTTAATTAGTCGGTTATGCAATTCCATTTTTTTGTGCAAGTAATCTCCACCTCTTCGAGTAGACCCCTCATGGTCTAGTGCTGTGATATCTGTCAACGGCTATATTTTTGTTAAATCTTTGAAAGTGTTCACTGAAACGTATGGTTTGCTATGCAGCTGGGCAGGCCGTGAATCGTTCACATTGTGAATCACGATTCGCCATAGTGTTGAATTCTATTTACATAACATGTTTGCATTGTTTTCTTTCCTTTCTAATCCTATTTTGCTCCACTCAGTGAGGTTGTTCGTTTATATATATATTGCGCAGAAACCATCGACGATGATAGTCCAGGTAAGCGAATAACCGAACGCTTTTGGAAAGCTATCTACTTTATTAAAGGAATGACGTGCTCGAGGGCCTACATTTGTAGCAGTGAGGTCATTTAGGCAGCGTTGGTTGAAGAATAGAGCCGTTCCCCGGCATATGTGCACTGTTGCCGTAGCCCTCTCCTGTAGCAGCCACAGGGGACTATGGAGGCAGGAGAAAAGGCGGACACCCGAAAATTCCACCACAGCGATTAAGCTTTCAGATGTCCCAGTGCTCTAGCGCGGCAGCATGTACACCGACAGGCACGGCTATTGACTTATTTGATGATCGTCTTCCATGGTTTCCGCATTAACTCTTCTCGAGGAACAGAGCTGTCATGACTCACAGCTCTGTTACGCTCTACAGGCAATGTCAAGAAGCCATGTCTACATCCTTCACTTTCTCATCCATTGTCTATTTCCCCAACTTATTTCTTGTTCTTTTATTTTCAAAATACTACACGCAGCAGTGCTGCCCAGGCAGGAGAGGTTTTCTCTTTTCTTTTTGCAAGTGCAATGACAATGAATTCACCCCCCCCCCTTCAAAGGCATTTACATTTGTACAATCAACAACAGACTCTGGCAGACAATTCTACTCTTCAGTTGTGAGAGGAAAAAAAGAGACTTCTGAAACATCTTCCTCGTAATGTACGCACGGATAACATTCGGATGATTAATTCTAGATAACCTGTGCTGTGTACGGGAAAGTTTCACGTGGCAGACCAATTATGTTCTTTCAGATCAAATAAAGCATTTTTAGTCTGGCAATCTTTCGTCGGACACGGAGGGGCTCCAGATTCAGTCGCTGTAGCATACGGGTAACCGATGAAGAATATCGATAGTCAGATACAATAAATCTGGCAGCGAGGCGCTGAATTCGTTGTACTTGCGCAATATCTTTAACGTAGTGTGGGTCCCACACTGCGGAAGCGTACTCAAGAACTAGTCGAACCATAGTGCGGTATGCCTCGAGTTTAACACTCGACGGCGAGTCTTAATTTTCCGCGAAGAAAGCAAGGTTTTCTAAATGCTGTTGCGCAAACGTTCTTCAAATGCTTATCCCATTTGAAGTTGCTTGCGATAGTTAGTCCTAGATATTTGACAGACGTTACTGGCTGAATATTTTTGTTAGCAGTGTAATACGTATGAGACATTGGCTTTTTCTTTGCGGTTATTGTCATAGCAACTGTTTTATCAAAATGGATTTGCATGCCGTTTAGTTCGCACCAGTCCTCAAGTTTACGGAAGCTCCTGTTCAGTAGTGTTTGACAAGAAGAGTTATTAACAACACTGTACATCACGTAGTCTTCAGCGAATAATTTTACTGTAACAGAGTGATCGATGTTAGAAGCAATACCGTTTATATGAATTGAAAATAACAAAGGACCTAGCGCGGAACATTGTGATACTCTTGACAAAACTGATAGGTCAGCAGACCTGACATCTGCACACTCTACAAGCTGTGTCCGATTTTCAGATAAGCCTCCAACCACACTATCAATCTCTCAGGAAGCCCGGCATCCCTTGATCTGTCAACGAGTAAAGTCTGGGGCACATGATCAAAAGCTGGTGAGATGTCAACAAAAGCTGCATCTATTCGTTCACTATTATCTAAAGCTGAAGCAAAATTATGCATAGCCGAAATTAATATCGTAGTTGTTGAGACAGTCTTCCGGAAAGCATGCTGATACTCAACGAAGAATCCTTTCGATTCGAGGTGCGGAGATATATGGTGCGCTATTACACCTTAAAAGAATTTACAGCATGAGTTTATTAGAGAAAATGGTCTCTAGTTACAAGCTGTTAATCTGTTTCTTGATTTAAATACGGGAACCACTCTTGCTGTTAGTCAATCTGTGGGTAAGAAGCTTTAGTTTATTGAAGCGTTAAACCGAACATAAAGGTAATGTCATACAACTTCTGGGTATCGTACAAGGAAGGCATTCGGTATGCTGTCAGCTCCGCTTGACTTCTTCGTTTTAACATTTAAAAAATAGAAAAAAAATATTCCTTCACGAGCAAGAGCTAGGTCAGACATTAGGTTTCCAACAGGTGGTAGATCAGAGTTTTGCCTTCGCAAATATTGAAGATTTGGCCTTGTAAACGCTCGAGGGAAAGTAGTGTTGAATTCATTTACAATTGAACTAAGGTTTGTACACATGTTACCATTGATTTTTAGCTGACTCACACACGGTTCGGAACCTGACAAGTAGCGCCAGAATTTCTCAGGAGATTTCTTCAAGAAAGCTGTAAGAGTTCGGCCATAAAATTTACTGCGCCAAGGTTCAATTTAGTAACCAGCTGTTCTTTAAGGGCGGTTCATGCTGACGTAGTTTTAATCTTCGTTTTTTGTTTAATGCGACGTTTACTAATTTAATTAAGTAATAATAATAATATTAATAATAATAATACATTTAATGATTCCTTTAATCCATGGGTTCCGATATTTTGTAGTCTTTCTACGCAAAAGAACAAACGTCTCAATGCATAATAACACTAATTTGTTGAACTTGTTCCAAAGATGAAAAATATCACCACCATGCTCAAAATCAGAAGGCGAGAGATGCAGTGCGTCTAGGACTGATTCATCATCTGCAGCATTAAAGTCGCTAAAAGTTGTTACCGAGGGAGGAGTTCTTGTGCTATTGATTTTTAGAGTAACTTGAACAATCTTTTCACTTCACTTCATTACCTTAAAACCCCCTTTGGGGGGTACTACATAAGGGGTGGTTAATAAAATAAACATTAGAAACAGGTGTTCATTTTGAGATATGAGTGACAACAGCTTCAGTAAAGGCAGATGGGTTTGTGATGGCTGCGATGGCGTGTGGAAGGCCGTTCCAGTCCCTTGATGCTCGAATAAAGAATGATGCTTGAAAAGTGGTGGTCCGGGCACGTGCGCGTGCAACTTGAAGCTGATGACCGGTGCGATGAGATATGTATGAAAGGAGCGTGATGTACGCTGGGTGATTTAGGGAGCTGAAAAAAAATGAGCGGAAGAGAGAGAGGGTGGCAACCTGTCGACGGAAAGAAAGCGTTTCCAAGCCAGATTGCGCTTTCATCGATGAAATGCTGATATCGTATGAAGATTGAATGAACCTAGTAGCACGATTTTGCACAGCCTCAAGTGCATTTATGATATAAATCTGATGCGGATTCCAGATGGGAGATGCATATTCAAGTTTCGATCTTACAAATGATTTATAGGCCAACGCTTTTACTTGTGGGGTATGACGCAGTTGTCGCCTAAGAAATCCCAGTGATCTATTAGCAGCTGAGATTATGTTAGTAGCGTGCAAGCGCCAGGACAGATCACAATATAGGATGACACCGAGGTATTTGAATGATTGTACTGATTCTATTGGAACATCAGCAATGGAATAGGCAAATGGGAGGGGGTTACGGCTGCGAGTGAAAGACACGAGTTTACATTTGTTAGGATTTAGGTTCATTAGCCAGCGATTACACCATTCTTGTACATTATTGAGATCGTTCTGGATGAGTGTGTGGTCAGATGTATTAGTAACTTTGCGGTAGATTACACAATCATCTGCAAACATGCGAATGTTGCATAATACATGCGTTGGTAGATCGTTAATGTAAATTAAAGAAAGAAGTGGTCCCAAGACGGGTCCCTGGGGGACGCCTGATGTTACGGGGAGTCTGCTAGAATAGGGGTTATTAACACAAACAAACTGAGAGCGGTTAGTCAAGAATGCTTCTATTCATTTTAGTACGTCGGGGTGTAAATTTAACTGAGACAATTTTAGCAGCAAACGTTTATGAGGAACTGTGTCAAATGCTTTTGCAAAATCCAGGAATATGGCGTCAGTCTGAAGGTTATTGTCAAGGTTAACATGCAGGTCGTGAAGCAAAATTGCCAGCTGTGTTTCGCAAGAGTAACCCTTTCGAAATCCCTGCTGACAAGGGTGAAAAAAACAGATTGAGTCTAAAAAGTTCATGATATGCGAGTATATAACGTGTTCCATGATTTTGCAGGGGACACTAGTTAATGATATAGGACGATAATTTAATGGGGTGTCTCTGTTGCCTGATTTGAAGACTGGAACGACCTTGCCCACTTTCCAGTCGGATGGTAAGGTGCCTGTAGAGAGTGACTGCGAAAACAACAATGTTAGGTACGCAGCAGATACGTGGTTAATATTTTTCATGAGTTTGGAATTAATATCATCTACACCTGCTGACGATAAAAGCTTGATGTTATCAATAATCGAAGTGATTCCGTCTGCCGAGAATATAATTGGCTACATACGCGCAGTTATGTTAGTAGATGTGGGAAGATCTGGAGTTGAAGTCTCGTTAGTAAATACAGAGAAAAAGGCTGCGTTAATAATGTCAGCACACTCGCTGTCGCTGACCACTTCACCATGTGCATTTAACACGCTGATCATGCGCGCCTCCTGAGGGTTTATTGTTTGCCAAAATTGACGAGGGCTGTTCGTAAGCATTTTAGGCAGTTCATCGTGGAAAAAGGAGAATTTAGCTTTCCGTATAGCCCTCAGATAATCGTCCTCGGCCACAAAATATTTCTCTCAAGCAGAGCGGTGTCCGTTTAGTTTGGCTGAGGGGAAGAGACGTTTCTTTTTGTTTTCAAGTCGCTTAAGCGTTTTAGTGAACCATGGCTTGTTACGATTTCTGCGGAACGTTATTCTCGGTATGAACTTATCAACGAGATCACCTAGTTTGTTTTTAAATATTGACCAGTTTTCATTAATAGAGCGCGTAGAATAATAACCTCACGAACGTAGGAAGAAATGTGCTCAGATCACTATTAATTGCATCATAATTACCTTTATTGTACAGGCGGATTGTTTTGCTGTCTAAATGGCGTTTCACGGGTTGAAACGAAAATGTAGCGCGAATTACTTTATGGTCGCTGACTTCAGGTAGATATTCTATTGATGATAAGCTTTCCGGATTACTGGTTAGGATGAGATCTAAGATGTTAGAAGTGCTCAGTGCAACGCGTGTAGGTTCTGATACAAGTTGAGTTAAATTGAAATTAAGGCAGAAATCCACAAAATCTCTGGCAGGCTCACTGCCCATAGTTATGGGGACGTCATGGCTCCAGTCTATTTGAGGAAAGTTAAAATCACCAAAAAGGAGGACTTCTGCTTGCGGGTGTTGATTACTAACGTCACCCAAATTGTTATTAAGTTTAAATGAGAAATCTGGAATATTATTCGGAGGCCTGTAGCAAACACCTAGAATGATAGTATGGGGGGAAGCATGAATAATTAGCCATAATACTTCAAGATCAGAAGGGATGTTTTTGGCTACGGAGCATGATAACTGCTGGTGCACACCAATCAGTACACCGCCCCCCCCCCCCCTCCCCGCATGTCTTTGCGATCCTTTCGGTATATATGAAATTCCGGTAGGTCGGCCAGTACTTCTGTATCTGTTATATCTTCTGTTAGCCATGTTTCGGTTATCACCATTATATTACTGTTGGATGATAAAACAAGGTTGGAAAAAGCGTCACGTTTGGGAAGGAAACTGCGTGCGTTGGCAAAGATTACAGACAATGATATGTTAGATTTGGGCTTGACAGTGTAGCAGAAATTTTTACGACGGGGAAATTGCTATATTATTTCTTTGACAGACTGCGTTTGCTCGTCGTAGACGTAGCGCTTATGGCCCATATGCAGTGTTTTGAATCGCAAAGAAAAAGGTAATGATTTGCTTTTCGCGAAAGTTATGAGGTGCCTGCGAGCGTTTTGTACGGAACGAGTGAAATCCTCTCCAACGCTGAAGCCGGTTCCTTTGAACTTGCGGCCGTTAGAAAGAATCAATTCTTTTGTTTTATGGAAGGTGAATTTTACTATGACAGGACGGTGGCGGTTAGTACCTGTGCGATGACCGAGACGATGTGCGCGCTCAATTTCCTTCAACTCGATACTAATATTCAGATGATCGTGGCAGTGCTTGATGATAAGTTGCTCGGTCTGGGCAAACGCCTCTGATCCAGTTGATTCAGGGAGGCCATAAAGATAAGATTATTGCGTCTTGACTTGTTCTCGGCGTCATCAATACGCGTTTCAAGACTGTGTACCACGGTGGCCACGTGAGCGGTAGACGTCTTGACGGTTTCAAAGTCAGAGCGCAGGGAGACAAGATTTTGATAATGCCCCTCTAGATCAGTCATGCGTTTGCCCATATCAGCAATAGCTTTGTCCGTCGACAATAAATGAACTTTCAGGTCTTGAACCTGACTGATTAATTGCGACTGTCCAGCAGACAACTTCTTCAATTCAACTAGTAAAGCGTCGGAGTCCGGCCCCGGGTTGCTTTCGATATCGCCCGACATCATCAACAAAGCACGAATTACATGAGAGCCCTCAAGAGCGACAAGAAGGCAGCAGTGCGGGCTCGGCAGCTGAAGCAGGAAATAATTGCTAGATTTCTTACAAAAACACTGTAAGCTTTACCAACTCGCATGACAAGAGTGAATGGTTTAACGATCTGCGTCTGTGCACAGCCGCCGAGCCCACAACGCGCCACCGGTAGTGCCTGCTCTTTTGTAGTTGACCGTAAGGTTGATGTCGATGACGACAGGTTCGTCCACGCTGCATCGAGCACCACCGTCTTCAGTAGCGGTGTCATCGAAAACGCAGATCCGCCGCTCCCGATGAAATCCAGGGGCTTGAAGGGCGGTGCAGTTGAAAAATCAGGGGCGCACATCAGGGAGGGGTGACAGGCAATCCTGTCAGTTTCACCTGACGAAGCACGATATTGCAGTGGGGCTGCCAGGGAAGCCGTCACTAGGGCTGGAAGCAACGGGCGCACGAATGCGCACTGAAACACCTGCATGACAAGAGTGAATGGTTTAGCGATCTGCGTCTGTGCACAGCCGCCGAGCCCACCCTTTTAGATGGTATCTCGGACCTTTTGGTCCGAGATACCATCGTCAATACTGACTGAGTGATATTCAGAAACGTTTTGTACAAATACAAGGTCAAGAATCGATTGCGTAGTTACAGTGGTGCGAGTCGGAATAGTGACTGTTTGTTTCAAGTCATGAAAAAATGAAGAATCAAGAAGTAGGCGTGCATTGTCAACGTCATCGGGCCCTGAGATAGCGAGGGCATTCCAGCCTATGCCAGGCAAGTTGAAATCGCCAGTGAGTGCCAGCTTGTGATTTGGTTTGAGCATGCGCTCTAGGTAAGGGGCCAGCGCTTGCAGGTATGACATACTGCTTTTTGGTGGCCAGTAAACCACGCCGAACAAAGTAGAAATATTTTTGTAGTTGAGTTTACACCAGTGCTTTCATGGTTTCGAATGCCCTCAAGCGCGACACATTGAGCTTCACTTTTTGTCATTATTTCCATGCCCCCTCGTCGTCCTTCGCGGTCACGCCTCATTACTTTGCGGGAAGGTGGAATAGTTTAGTCGTCGTTAATATTAGGTCTAAGCTATGTTTCGGTTACGGCAAGTATATGGGGGTTGTAAAGAATATTTGCAATATTTTTGCAATAGCCATGAATTTTTAATGAACTTTGACAATATGTTTATTTTGTCGTTTCAAGTATCATATCTAGAATGTATAATTTTGTGAGAGCTACCCTTTCATGGGAGGTTCTTTAACCTAGTATATTTATGTTGTCGTTTGACCGTGAACTAGTCCCACAGATCGGTTGCGCGAGGTCACGTGCCCTTTGTATCGGCGTGGTTGTATCGGTGGTGCAGGTCCGACCACCAACGACGAAAACGGACGAAAGAGCCGGCGACTGCTACTCGCTATTAAAAAAGGGAATAAACCTTTGGGGTAGGGGCGATGCCCCGAAAATTAAATCGAACCGACGCCATCTTAACGTGGGCACGAAACGAAAAGTGTAAAGCGGAGACCAGCAAGTGCTTTGCTGGCACTTCCGGCGTGCATAAGATCGCCACTTTTTTGCCGCACTGATTCTGCTCGACGCGTATCTATGCTTCATTGAGTTTAGCAGAAAGCCTGAACGTCTTGGCAAATTGTAGAGATGACTACTGAAAGAAAAGTCAATATTTTAGCCAGGAACAACGAGTTTTTGTACAGCTATACGCGACTCGCGTAAAACTTTCCAATGTGCCTATAACTCGTGCCTTCGAACCTCCGTAACGTCTCTATGGTGTCAGGGCACGAAATCGGGAACGTACGCCCTCCCCCCCCTTCTACCCTACCGATAGTCGCACTTAACAAATTGCCCCGTCTTTCTTCTTGATTTGAAGTCTCGATTCCTTTGTCCCCCCCCTCACCTCTCGCCTTTTCCTTCCGCGCGACGTGCAGTGTGCGGTCTGCTGGAAGGCGGCGCCGTCGCCCTGGTGGGTCCCGTGGGCGGCGGCCACGCTTCCTCGCTGGCGGCGTCGGTGTGCGCCGCGCTGCGGGTGCCCCAGCTGGAGACCGAGGAAGAGGCGGCCGACGGGACCTTCACCCTCGACATGGCCCCGTCGCCGCGCGTGATGGCGGACGCCTGCGCCGACCTGCTGGAACGCATGGGCTGGCTCTTCGTCGCCTACCTCTACGAGGACGCCCAAGGTGGGAGAGCTTCCGGCTGTGCCACATTTGCTTTGACAACGTCTCACACCGTTCCGGGACATCAATTTGTACGGTCTACGCAGCGTTCATAAGCAGTACGCTGTTTAGAGACATTCAGTGTCGTAAATTTTTTTCTGGTGTAATGGCATTCGACCAGAAAAAAAGAAGCCCCTACTAACTATCCTAAATTACAGTACTTCTGAGTATATTGAATACTGAAATATACTGAGACAGTATACTTCATAAACTGTATATACTGTTTATTTATGCCTAATATACAAAGGCAGTTTATTGAATGTCTATCGTATTGCCTATAGATTGTCTGAAGACCTATAGGTTTGCCCCTTTCGCTACAGCGTCTTTCCCATAAGGTGAATTTGACTTTGACTCGTCCCCTTAGTAATCTCAACTATACGGGTGCTCAACCGTTGCTCCGCAAACGGCCTTTTTATTTATTATCTAATATTACACGTACACTAAACGAACAGAGACAGAAATGTTCCCACTAACAGCCACATTGAGAGCGAAACCTGTTCTAGGATTGCCTGAATGTGTTAAAGTGGCTTTTAAGTCGAACGGTGGATAATTCCTAAACCGGCCTTTGATGCTCTTTTTTCTGTAAACATCTACCAATTCCGCGACATGCTTGCGGAATCAGAAATAAGAATATCTTTCTGTTTCTCTCATAAACAAACTCTCGCTCTCTCAATCAAACGAATAATAGTGTATTGGGCACACATCGATTTCGGCACGATTCACGGCGTTGCGTGCTTTGTTGGTAGTTTTTTTAACAACTCATTAGGAACGGGAAGGGAGGCTGCATTAGAGCTGCCTATCCTAATACAGAGTTAAGTAATCGAGGCGTTACGCCTCAGTTTATCCACAGATACCACAGGCACAGAAACATACTAATAGTCCAAAAAAAGCGAAGGAAGCTAAACCGACGAAGGCTCCCATATGCACCCATGTTTATTAGTAGAAGTTTCTGTCTACTGTACAATAAAACACTAGTATACACGCACACACGAATGGGCTAAAATTGCTCTCGTAGTCCTAAATGTAGATAGAGCGTGTAAAAATCTACAAAACAAATCACATTTGATAGGTTGCTGTTCCCAAGGAAATACTGTACGGATATCAGGGAAAATGTTTTGTTTAGGTGCCCGTGACCCGCTAAACCGAGCAATAAATAGAAAGCATTGCTTCACTCGCATAAAGAAGGAACAAATAACAATAAAAATAATGATCAAGAAAGAAAAACAGAGAACGCTAGCTTTATAAATGAACTCTCCTAGTTCACAATATCATTTAAATAGTATGACTAGAAGTCACGTAAAAAATAGGAAATCTCTTCCGCGGTTGAAGTTAATCCAAAGGTTATCGTTGAATTAACAAAACTTGCTTCGCTTGTCGTTCACCAGTGCCGTCAGTTTACAGCCGCCGTCAAGAGGAGCGTGGAGAACGTTATTGGCTCATATGATGGTCATCGGGATTTACGACGAGGCGCTCCAGGTTACCTCGATCAGCGCGCCAGCGACCTTCAGTGTGCCTGGAGTATGTACACACAGTACGCCTCCGTTCAAGCCGAGGTCGCCAGCGTCGGTCCGGTCGCAAGCCCAGCTGTATGTTGTGCCGTTGGGTTTCCCGTCCCTGAAGGCGACGTGGCGGGGAAATTTCAATTTCGCCGTTTCACTGAAGCCTTAACCACCGCTTGGTGGATAAGCTTGCCCGCATGCGAAGGCGCAATGTAAGAGTTCACTACTTGTTGCCCTTGACTAGCTGGGTCAGATATATATATATATATATATATATATATATATATATATATATTGTCACGTGGTCGTGACGTCAAAGAACACAGTAGCAAAACTGTGAAAGGCAAACACTAGCTTTTATTGGGCGAACCTGTGCCCACAAAACAGGCTACACTTAAAGCACAACGAGAGCGGCGAACGCAGTCGGCGATCGTCGTAAAATCTGATCAGCGAGTCAAGCGCGTCGGCTTTTATACAGCAGTCGTCGAATGTTCCAGACTAATCGTTCGGACCCGCGTACCTTCCACAAAGTTCTACACCATTCGCGTCACACGATGAAATCAGATAACACAACGTTCGGCGACGACAGATAGCCGGGTAGAAGTATCTATAACTTTCCAGAAACTTCGGATACATGCAGGCGCGTCCCGCGCTGTGCGATTACATTTGTTAGGTGGCGAAACGTGGTCGCCCGATAAAGATAAGTACACGTGTCAATACCCCCCCTCTTAAAAAAGCATCGAGCCGATGCTGCATACAAACGAAATAAGAAAAACACCCGTAGCAAAGAAAACAACAAAATAAGGAAGTTCGTCAGCGTCCGTAAAAGGGTTTCAGACGCACCACGTGGACCACTTCAGATCGTGCGCGGCGCCATTGTGAATGCGAAATTCCGTCTGGCACGACCTCATAGTCCAGTGCGCCAATACGTCGAATGACCTTGTAGGGTCCGAAATAGCGGCGCAGTAGTTTCTCACTCAGTCCTCGTCGGCGTATCGGTGTCCAAACCCAAACTCGGTCGCCGGGCTGGTACTCGACGAAGCGTCGTCGGAGGTTGTAGTGTCGGCTGTCGGTCCTCTGTTGGTTCTAGATCCGCAGGCGGGCGAGCTGTCGGGCTTCTTCGGCGCGCTGGAGATAGCTAGCGACGTCAACATTCTCTTCGTCAGTGACGTGGGGCAGCATGGCGTCGAGCGTCGTCGTCGGGTTCCTGCCGTAAACCAGCTTAAACGGCGTGATCTGTGTTGTTTCTTGCACCGCCCTGTTGTAAGCGAAGGTTACATACGGCAGGACCGCGTCCCACGTCTTGTGCTCGACGTCGACATACATTGCTAGCATGTCGGCGAGGGTCTTGTTCAGGCGCTCCGTGAGACCATTCGTCTGCGGATGGTAGGCAGTTGTCCTTCTGTGGCTTGTCTGGCTGTACTGCAGAATGGCCTGGGTGAGCTCTGCTGTAAAAGCCGTTCCTCTGTCGGTGATGAGGACTTCTGGAGCACCATGTCGCAGCAGGATGTTCTCGACGAAAAATTTCGCCACTTCGGCTGCGCTGCCTTTTGGTAGAGCTTTGGTTTCAGCAAAGCGGGTGAGATAGTCCGTCGCCACGACGATCCACTTATTCCCGGATGTTGACATCGGAAACGGCCCCAACAAATCCATCCCAATCTGCTGGAATGGTCGGCGAGGAGGTTCGATCGGCTGTAGTAATCCTGCTGGCCTTGTCGGTGGTGTCTTGCGTCGCTGACAGTCTCGGCATGTCTTGACGTAACGGGCGACGTCGGCGGTCAGACGCGGCCAGTAATACCTTTCCTGTATTCGCGACAGCATCCGGGAGAACCCGAGGTGCCCAGCGGTTGGATCGTCGTGTAGGGCGTGCAGTATTTCTGGACGCAGCGCTGACGGTACAACAAGAAGGTAGCTGGCGCGGACTGGTGAGAAGTTCTTTTTCACGAGCAGGTTGTTTTGTAGCGTGAGCGAAGACAACCCGCGCTTAAATGCCCTAGGGACAACGTCGGTGTTCCCTTCCAAATGCTCGACGAGGCCTTTTAGCTCCGGGTCTGCTCGTTGCTGTTTAGTGAAGTCTTCCGCGCTTATTATCCCAAGGAAGGCGTCGTCGTCCTCGTCGTCTTGCGGCGGACAAAGTTCTACACCATTCGCGTCAGACGATGAAATCAGATAACACAACGTTCGGCGACAACAGATAGCCGGGTAGAAGTATCTATAACTTTCCAGAAACTTCGGATACATGCAGGCGCGTCCCGCGCTGTGCGATTACATTTGTTAGGTGGCGAAACGTGGTCGCCCGATAAAGATAAGTAGACGTGTCAATATATATATATATATATATATATATATATATATATATATATATATATATATATATATATATATACAAAAACCAGAAGAAACGGGGTTAACCGAGGCGCCCGATATTTATTAGTCACATCATAAGGAGACGATAAATTAATGGAAAGGACAGTGGATGAAAAAACAACTTGCCGCAGGTGGTGAACGATGCGAAGGTTGTGGAATCGTTGTCCACCTGCGGCAAGTTGTTTTTTCATCCACTTTTATTTCCATTAATTTGTCGTTTCTTTATTTCATGCAGTAAGCACAAGTAATTTATACTGTGTTATCCTGTCAGTGTTTGTTGGCTTCTTTCGATATATATATATATATATATATATATATATATATATATATATATATATATATATATATATATATAAGACGCCACACTATACGTGAGGAAATCACAGAACAAAAAAGAGGGTCTTCATTTTTATTTTTATCTTTTAGCATTCTATTTTACTTTTTCACCAAGGTTCCCGCATTGCGCGCCAAAAGCAGACAAGAAAATTAAGTGTCATTTCACTCTGTGAAGGCGGATGGCAAGCGAAGCTGTGTATTTGGGCCCCTTAATGGCGAACTGTTCATTGCCCTGCAGCAAACGCCGTATGCACACAAAGGGAAGGCGAGGCGCGACAAGTCGCTCCTGCACAATGTTGAGCCGCGGAAGATGGCGAGGCACCGTGGGGTACCCACGCCCATGTATTGTTGCAGAACGCGGCACGGCATCTTTTGCTAACGAATCCCGGCACGTACAACAGGCACGCACCTCACCGCACTCCGAGGGCGCACGCTGCTTCACCGTAGCCAAGGCGACCGTGCGTTGGTCGACGTCCCGCAGTGCAGTAATGACTCTGAGGTCACTCTAAAACCACAAGCGGTCACACTCAACACAGGCCACACCAAACTGATTCCCCACAAACTCCCTCCTTTGGTTGTATTTATATACACATGATTATATTTACATTGATATTTATATATACATTTGGTCATATTTCTTTATACGTTTGGTGGTATTTATATACACATTTGATTATATTTATCAATACACTTGGTTATATTTATATGCACATTCGCGTGGACGATGGGACCGGCACCCTGGGGAGCCGGAGGAAACTAGACACTCGTGACATTTCGACGGGAACGCCACCACTGGAGAGCGGAAAGAAAAGAAACTAGATACGGAAGCGCTTGGAACGCCGACAAAGAGAGGACGGTGCGAACGTAGACATGGCCGGCGTAGGTTAAAGTGTAGTATGTGTTATTATCAGGTTAATATCTGATACGGGTTGTATTTGGACTCAATATATTAAAATTATTTTCGCACGTTTGCGGAGTGCTTGAAGCCTGCTTCACCTCCGCCGCGGGTCGGCCCAGTATAGCACTATCTTCGAGAGCGGCCCACGTTTATGCATACGGATATCGTTCCGCTGAAAACCAGCCATGTACAGCCTCGATGTAATAGCAATGAAACTTGAATTGCCAAATTGGATACTTATCCCCTTCAGACCCTGCGTGCAAACTTGTGCATTGCAAATAGTGAGTCAACACTGACGAAAATAGGGATAAATATAACGTGTCGCATACATCTTGAAACACTTCTGATTAAGCATGAGCTGCAAGCTTCTGTAACGTCTGTAAAGTGTTGGAAGTTGATTGCTCTGGGTGCCATTATGTCGTCATGTTGCGAGTTCACTTCCTTCATTGTTTTTACAATGTTTTATTCATATTTTCCTAGTGGCTGGATAGTCGCTTTCCCAGGTAGTCTAGACGTGAAAGAGCTGATGTTACGATATCTGCCATTCCTGTATAGAGTGTTTTGGCATGGAATCAACATCTTGTAAGGTTGACAAACCACGCTTAATAACGGCAAAATATTAATTCATTATTTAACTCTACGGTTTTCGTGAGTCTGAATATGCAATAAACGTTACGAAACTAAATTTCCCATTTATATTCCTGCTTTAAGGGGTTATTATAAAATACACATTATAAATACATGTTCATTAGTGCACGCGGGCATGTATCGCTGATACAAATACCTCGTCTCTTTCTCATATAGTACGCCACCATTAACTCACGTGCCAAGGCATCTTTGCTACTACCGAGTATGCACTTTCCTGTCCGGTCATTTACGCTCATGGTTTCGCATCTTTCCCATCGTGGAAGATAACAGCTACTAATAAAAACATAGTTGCGTTCGAACGGAGACCAATTTTAAAAATTCACGCTGGTAGAATGGTTAGGGTTAGTAGGTCATCAAAAGAGTTGCGTGGCAGGGTAACTGATTAACGCACTGATTACTTACGATCTCTGTAACCGTTTTCTTTTTTAGTTTGGTTCCATAAAACACGCTGAGTGTTAACGCGTTAGGCAACGTTGCGATATGCATTTTTTTTCGAAAGATCTCCAGTTTACTTTGCGTTTGATGTAGATACGTTATCGTTAGTAACACAACTATCCGCAAAGAAAGAAAACGCGTTATCTGTGACACTGTTGCGCTGAAGCAAGAAATGTTAAGCCAAATGACTCGAGCACACATTTTAACAAATGTTATTCCTTCGCTGCGATCGAGTCGCCGACAATGCGGAGGTTGTTTGTAATTTTGTATCCCAGTCTGATGTCTTCCCGTAATTTTGCTGATGTAGAAGCCGTCATCCCTGACCTTGTTTTCGAGCGCCTTTACCGGGAGCTAACTGTGAGAAAACTCCGGAAACCTTTTTCAGTGAGTGTGAAGCAGATACCGCGACTAGGTATAACAGGGGCCCTATAACATTAAACTATTCCAATATGTTTTCTTCCAATCCCCTGACGTCCAACTTGCGTAGCCGCCGACGCAAACATTGGGCGGTTACACGCAGGCTTGTGTAAACAGACCAATCAAACGCTCTCCTCGTATAGATGAGGCCGATTTTGTTCGCTTTAGTACGATTAACATTACCTACACTAAGCAGCTTTTCTTATCTAATTGGCTGATGAGAGGCGAGCAGCACGCTCAAGTGGAGAGCGATTCGATAGGGCCTAGCCACTGCACAGAAAATCGATAACCGGTGAAGAGGGCGGTGCCGGCGTCTGCGATTGGTCCACTTTCCCTTAATTAGCTTGCGGTGGCTGGTCGAAAATAGCGGCGGCATGCAACGGAAGGTTAAGAATGCCGCTAAAGAGTATCCTCAGCAAAGAAAAGTAGGCTCAGCGAGACGTGCTGAAACGTGCTGAAAGTGCTCGAAAATGTTACACGGCTACGCAAAAAAGGTTTATTGTATGCAAATAAACCCACGCTCTCCGGCAGGTCCGAGTAGCCAGTGCTTGAGCGATCGGCGGCAGCACTTTTATTCCTTTAGGAACGGGGCAGCCTGTGGCTATTCAGAGAAAAGTTCAGTTTTTTTCGGCATATTAATGCATCTTTAACGCGTACACATCACCTTGACGTGGTGAGTTTTCGCGGTTTTATGACGTCGCGTGACTGACAGGCGAAGTGAGGGCGGCCCAAAAAGTTTTTGACCAATCGCTGAGAGCTGATTGCAGAATTGGAATAGAAATAGGTCATGTTAATGAAACAACTCATTACGTTTCCACTTGCCTTCATTCGACTTTCTAACTATTCCTGCCCGTGCAATAGAAAAGCAGAGAGCTGACGGAAATAAAGATGTAAGTCTGAATCCGGTAACCCTACTTGAAAAAAGAAACCAGAGGTGAACACCGAACATAAAGAAAAAGAACGGCATGGTATAAAGCTTGGTGCACCGTGTTTATTACTTCTTTTTATTTATTTCATTTAAGCGCGCACCGCTGGGCCAGCTCTCTGCTTTACTAGTAGTACAACATACACTAATTGTCTATCCCCATAAGCTAACGGAAACCTTAGCCAGTCGATATTTATTCACGCTAAAACAGAGTACACGAAACACTGACTACCGGAAGTGAAAGGGAAAAGCGATAATGTTTATTGGCTAGACATCAGATACAACCAATTAAGCCGGGATCTTTTCTCATTTTGTGTTCACCAAATGTCCTCACCATTGACGCACAGGTAACCGTTAACACATGGCTACCATGTGCACTGTCATATTGCCCCCATGTCTGCTGGTGCAATGACAGTCTTACCATGTGTCGCAGCCAACGCGGGCCAAGCTGTTTAAAAGAAAGGGGTACCAGAGACAATGATGGGACCGAGAGTGTTTTGTTAGCAGTCCTGTAATCGATAACCTGTAATTTAACATGTGACGCTAAACCAATTTGCAGTAACAACGTGCTATTATTATTTGGTCCACTGCCGTTCAAGCGACGTAGCGTTGACAGCGCGCGCCGCAGCAGCGGAGCCCCCCATCCCCGCTGACGTCATACGCGAGAGGGCGCCACTCAAAGGTCTCAGAGCTAATAGAGACGCTGAACCGCACAGGCAAGCTGGAGTTAAGGAGTCGGATAAACGATCAGCTGTTCATCGCGTTAGCGGATTTTCGCACTGGTAACCGAGGTGGCATCCGCAACACTGCTACAGAACCGTGACTGTAGGGCATAGAAAGGCAGCTCATAATTCGCGGGTTTTTACCCCAAAAACTTACGCTGTAACCATGTTAAAGCCGCAGGAAAGGGATTTTGGTTAATTCTGGCAAGTTTAAGTCTTTTTAACGTGCACATAAATCCAACTGCCCGAACGTTCTACCCACCTCGCCCCCTCATGAATGCAGACTGCGCTGCCAGGAATAATGATTGCGACTTCAACTGCAAAACGAATGTGGCGTTCTGCGGCAGTAAGTCGTCAGCAAACATGTTGACCGCAGGTGACCGTGGAAGCAACCACGAAATAAACTGCACCTATGTTTTCCTCTGACTTGGGACGGTATAGCATTCGTTAACTAGACGTGGAAGAGGAAAGAGCGAAAAATAAAAGTCAAACTGAAGGCTTGGTAGCGTATTTTGTGTCTTATTTTAGCACAAGCGTTGTAGTAAGCAAGACGTTTGCGCATTTTGGTCACCAGTTTAAACGAACGAGACTGTGGAACTACTTGTCTCACGTACCCTTCGCCTGCGTAGTTTTCGCTTCATTGCCACGTAAAGTTGACCGCGCATTATAGCATACGGAGTCTCGCTAGGCGCATTTTGACAGTCGTACGCCATCTCTTCCACTCGTACATTTATATACTGCGAGCTCTTCGCAGCATTGCGCACCGCCTAATCCTGCGACTGACGCATGCGCCTGCAGGACTGGATCGACTCCAGGAGCTGGAGAGAAAGGATGACATGTCCGATCGCAAACTGCTCGCCTTCGACCTGTCCGAGGACGACGTATGGTCGGAGTTGGTGGAGTCGGGATACCGCAACATCATCATCGACGTGGATGAAAACCGCATCGAGGACGTCCTGATGCAGGTGGGTGGACTTGCGAACAGCACTTGGCGACAGCAATAACTGTTGGCCATATTGTTGAATTCAGAGCTAAGAATATTCTGAGTCAACTGAGAAGCACTTGGAAGATGCTGGATAATACTAAGCGATCGGGGTACTTTAGCTGCGAACAAGCACCCTACATCAAATTTCGGGAAGTTCTTTTTTAAATCTAAACTAAGCTCGGTATGCCTTATTGTGAAAGAAATAAACATGTGCTTATCTGACACAAAAAGGTAGAACGTACTGCATCGCTATACGTTATCCTGCACTGTTAAAATAAAGTACCTATAACAACATATCTTGTAAATATTATAAAATATCCTCTGGCTGCCAGGCATTGCACGGAGCAAGCTAGCGTTAGGGCAAGCTAGCGATACGACACACACAGCGCCAGTGTGTGTCGTATCTTCCTTTTGTGTTCCGTCTTAGGTGTTTGCGCTGTAAGTTCAGAAGCTAGCGTTGGCGACTTAGGTGGACTAAGTTTTTATAACTCCTAAGCGGCGAATTATGTTTAACTAATCGGCCGTCGAAAATATCATATCGTTATGGCACGCAGCCGTCTCCGCTATGCGTGGCCGAATGGTGCTCGTGCCTCGGTGCTCCCCATGCTCTAGACTACTGAAACTGGCACGTACTGGTTCTTTGTTGGCTGGACGAAGCAGTCGCGGTGTTCTCTTTGCTGTGTTTTCTAGGTCCTTTGTCTTCTTTTGCCTGTGATGAATGGTACCAGGAGAAATCACGCGAACATGAAGAAATCCAGAAAGACTGGTGAGAACGTCGAGACTGCGACATTCGTTAGATCCCGGTGCACATTGGCTAGAAAACTATAATTAAAGCTTGCTGTAGGCTTTGCTTCCACTAAACACTAAGATAACTAATTTTTCAGTTGTAAGCCCTGCCCTTTTCACGGGTTCGTGAGGTGCCATGTATAGAAATAGCTGCCCGGTAGACCAAGAAGGTTGCGCGATTGTTTAAAGGTCCAGTGCAAGGAAATGTTTTGACCGCCTAAGAGGCTGCAGCTTCAAACAGTGCCGATATAGAACAGTGTCCGTGCAAAAGGTTTTCGTTTGAAGTATGAATAGATGCGTAACGAAAAGCTTTAAAGAGTAGAAGTTGCCGGTACTCAAACATAAAAAAAAGAAGTATCGCTGTCATTGCCTTTTGCCCATATAGTGACTGCCCACGACGTTGTTGATGACCCAGAACATCTCCACACTTACCACCGAGTGCACAATTCGTCTGATTAGGCACTATTCAATGGCGGCTAATAAGAAAACAGACAATTTCCAGCCCTATACGGCTTTGGCAAGGTTGCTTCTTTTAGTGTAGAATCATAATTTATAACCACACCAGTCAAACTGAAATTTCGTTGCAGTTGGCATTTAATGGATCTTCTAAGAGGTAAACTGTGCCTGCTTATGGGGAAATACATGCTGTCAGCATGAAAGCGCCGCAGCGTTTCAAAGAAATATGAAAACAAGAATAACTTTGGCCGTACTTTTAAATTACTCTTCTGGAATATAAGAAACATCGGTCTTACTGTGAGCGGAGAACTGGTAAGTCAGAAAAGAAGCGACGGAAAACGACGGGCTTGAACTTTTCACGCTAGATCCTTTATGAGATTAGTACAGAGAATTTTTGGGACTAAGGAAGAGCTTATCGGTTAACATGGATTACGTTTCAATCGAAGTAAACGAAAGACTTCGTCTGGTAACTTCTCATAATCGTTTCTGAAAATGACCAGTCCAAACATGCGAGAATACTTCCAAATCTGGGGCGCCATACTAATGTAAAGGCGCTGCTGTTCGGGAGTAAAATAATAGGAAAATAATAAAGAAGAAATGACGAACAAAACATAGACAAGTTTGCGCATTGTTTTCTCTGCTGATTACCAACTTTCCCCTTCGCATAAATGCGAGATAAGTCTCGATAAATGTAGTTCACCAGACTAAGCTGAAAGGTGTCGGTCGTCACGTCGCCTGTAATAATGATGTACTATTTTCAAACTGCAGTAAAGCGTGTGCGCGAGTGTCTGTGATGTCCACCTATTGTGCGCGTGATAGCGCATATACATCGCGCTCAAACCCATAAATTTATTTGTGTTTACTATTTCTTTAATCGCTAATTTTTCTCAACGGTTGTAAAAGACCAGCTAGTCCAGCAGTTAGTCGTTCCTATAGACGCAATTTGGTGCGGAGTTCGGACGCTTGGGAATTCGAAATGTACAGCGACCAGGTTGCTTCTCTTCGCGCCTACTACAACGAAAAAAAATAAAGCCTGATGCTTACAGGGTTGTACACTGCAAGAACACTTGGTGGAGCGCGCGACGTCGGGAAGGCGATGCTACCACAAAGGGCCCGCACGCTTGTCACTTATTCGGTCACGGCTCGGTAGTCGCGTATTCTGCGTGACTCGGGTCACTCATTATTTTTGGCGTCGAAGGAGATAACGATATGGCAAACTAGCGGTATACCCAGGATGCGCTACGATAGCTTCAGTGTGTAAATAAAGTATGTTTGGTAGCAACCCGACAGCGGGACCACAAATTTCCGCGACATATTGAACGACAAGAAACGCGCGCGTACATTAACCTTTGCATCAGCTCGAAGGTCCCAGCAAAGCTTTGTCCAAGGCCATGCACGTTGCGAGAAGCGCACGCGCTCGTATACGTTCTTACACGCCGGCAGCCCGTAAGATCAGGAGGTGGACACGTGTGTCTCAACATGAGCAATTAATTTTGCGGCGAGAAATCGCAGCATGTTACACTGAAAACGTGTGATTTACGGCGCCACTGTTGACACGTGAACTTTCCGCTCTGGTTTCTCATACACGCTGCACAGTACTACAGACAAGACGCAGACACAGACTTGCAAAGAGTGGCGGGTCCTCTTTACGGGGTTGCATGCATTAATTCTGACGAATCAAGCAGATAACCCTTGCAAAAGAAGATGAAGTGGAAGTGGCGAACTTGTCCGAAGATTTAGTGCCAGCCAAAGGCAACAGGTCGTCCAAAGAATATGGAAATCACTCTTTCTTGAATTACAAATATGCGGGCAACATTGCAAATTCACGCAGCTTTCGCGGGATAACTGGATTCATTGAAAGCATGGAGAAAAAATGGTCAAGAGCTAATCATTAACACCGATTATAGTGCTATACTTTCAGCTAAGTATAGCATTGGCATTGATAACTTGCAAGCTGATTTTCGGGCTTCTGGGGTAAGCGAGTCGGCATAAACAAATGCTTCAGATTCGTCCATCTGTATATTTCTGATGTATTATCTCTACGACTAAAACGTCAAACGTCAAACTACACAAGCCTCAGCCTTTTCCTTTCGTCCTCGCTCAAGAAAAGGGAAAAAAGGCAATAGCAGCGAGGAGCGAACTTATACTATTGTAGGTCACTCGTTGACTGCAGCAAGCCCATATCCAGTTGGGTAATATGCAGAACTGGTAACCTTCCTTCGTACTCTTGTGTCTTGTTTCACTTTTCGTCATAATTCAGATAATCTGGCTGGATAGTGTGCCGGTTCTGAGCTTGTTCTGAGTCATCTTCCTCCCTCCTTCGCAGGCGCTGGAGGCCGGATTGGTGACGGAGGTACACAGTTACCTGCTCGTGTCACTGGTAAGAGGACCAGCGTCCAGTTGTCAAAAGCTTACTACCCGTACTAACCTAGCTCTCCCGATCTCGATGAAAGTAGTACTCCTTTGATTTCCTCCTGCACACCCACCCACCTCAAAAAAGAAAGAAAATTGCAAATCAGTAGTCTAAAAATTTCAGTAGTCTGAAAATTTATTTGGACTGACAACATAAAATATTTAGCGCGGTTATAACGGGCGCGGTGGTCCTGCGTGCTTGACGCTTGCGTGGCCCTGCGCGCATGCCGCAGGACGCCCACGTGCCGGGCAGCCGGCCTGCCCTTCGGCAGGCGATGGCCGAAGCCCGCGTGTACAGCTTCCGCATGCTGGAGCTGGACGACGACGACTTCACTCTGCTGGGCCGCCGGCTGGTGCGCCAACACCCCGAGCTCACCGCTGGCGGGCGGGAGAAGCAGGTGAGGGGCCGGCAGCCGGGGCGAAAGTGGTCACTATGAGGTTCGCCGTCAAAGACATCATCTGCGCTTACCTTTACCGATGTTAACCCATCTCTTGTTCGTATGCACAGGCTTACTCCAAGTTGTATGCCTCCCTTGAGCAGAGGGAGTCGCATTAGGGCTGGAAAATACTATAAATACTGCCTCTTTGCCTTATCGGAGTGAGAGACAGAAAGAGAGAGAGAGGGATTACTAATACCCCTGACACGCGGGCAAAACTAAAGTCCTTTGCAGTAAACCTCTTTTGTTACTCTGAAGGACCCTTCGCAGAAAGGAGTTGCGCCGATGACGCACGGCACCGCACTAACTTCCTCAGGGTGTTCCGCAGATGAACGCCGCAAAAAAAAAAAAAAAAAAGAGAGAAGAAGAATAAAGAAAAAGCGCTGCTTGTCAAAGCAGCAAGAGAGAAAAATTTTTTTATAGAGCTGCGTACTTGGATTACCTTTATCTAGTGTAGAGCCCAAAAACATTTTTTGTCTTATTGATGGCCTTATAAAACGTATATTAGTTTATTTTATTCGCGTTTTTGCTCTCTTAGCAGCAATTTACATTGGTCTAGCAACTATGTACAGTCGGTGTTTTGCTATGCTACAGTGTGATAGAATAGCTGTGCATGCTGTTTATTCTGGTGCTGGCCTCGTTTCTCTCGTCATTTTTCACGACTTTCTGTCCCTTCCTCCATGCATGCAGGCGTAACGCGTTTTATTGGATGTGTTATTAGCACAATTGTGATCGCGTGACAGAACTGCGTATGTGCATCATGGCTCAGCGAAACACTAGCGATGAAGCAAGAGTTGAGGTCGCTCTGACGCTTGCCGCTCCCAGATCTCTTGAAGATGACGTAAACGCAGCCAGGGCGAAAGTGGAAAACCTCAAACGTCCACTCATCGTGAGCATGCTTCACGTTGACTGCTTCGGCGGTGTCCCCTCGAGCCGCCTACCGCGGAAGGTGGGCCTACGTGCCGAGCGAACGATGGTTTTACGATGCCCACACACCAAAATATCGACGACGCAGGAAATGACACTGCCGGAATTCAACGTGGCGGCACTAGCAACGTGATGCGAGCGTTTGAGAGAATAGCTAGAGTAAATCTTCAATGTTCGACAAATCGCATTACCGCTAAAAATTAAAACATTTTCGCAAGGTAAAGGAATACTTATGGGGCACTGTAGTTGTGTGGCAGGTTTTTTTATTGACGAGTTGTACACGCCGTGTGCGAGAGTAACTCCTTTTCCGCTCGAAAAGTAGATGCGCGATCTCCTTTCCCGCAAAGGAACTTTGCCTTAAGGGATATGCTCCTTTATTGTGTCACTACACTTGAACGCCTTTCCGGCAGATGTGCCATTACCTAAAGGACTTTAGAGTGCCCGTATGTCAGGGGTATAACTTTATTATCTGAAAACCTCATTGCCCGAGCCATCGTCGCTTATAAAATGTACTCATCTGTGTCGTAGAACATTTGCAGAAAGTATGAACAGTAACGTTCTTACTTTTCGACATTCTTGGGTCGAGTGACTGCAGACGCAGTTGGCGCTGGTGCACGACGCCGTGCACGTGTTTGCGGCGGCGCTGCACAACCTGTCGACAACCGGGGGCAGCCTGGAGCCGAATACGGTGGAGTGTGACACCGCCACCTATCTGAAGGACGGCCAACAGCTGCTGGATGCCCTAAAGAGCGTCAGTGTCCTTTCCCCAGTGTACTTCTTTTTTTTTTCTTCTCGCTTTGACTAGAGCCGACTACACCAGCATTGAGGAGAGAAAGAAGTGTAGCAGTCAGTGTCACGCGACAATTTTGAAGCCACGGAAAGCTCCCGAGACAAAGGCGCTCGCCCTGTGGCAGGCAAGCGGTAATTTGTGACCACGTTGTGTGGGGCGGATAGCCCGTGGTGGCGCACGGCTGATCGTGAAGCGTAGGGTTACTAAGAGCCATATGAACAAAACATAATTAAATAGTAAAATGTATAAGCCCCCGCGTACCTAAATTTAGGTGCACGTTAAAGAACCCTTGGTGTTCCAAATTCAAGCCGTATTGCCCCTAGCCCGCCTCCCTAGACGGCGTGCATCATAATCAGATCGCCGTTTTGGCAAGTGAAATCCCGTAATTTCAGCGATTAATTGGTTCGTCTGTCTGTCCTGCTGTTATTTGCCGTTCTTTCTTCTTCTTTCTTTTTTTTTTGTGATATTCCGGAGCGTCAATTTAAAGTGGAGTATACCTCTCGGGTTTCCAGGCCAGCTACGACGGATTCACAGGAGAGGTGAATTTCGACGAGGACGGGGAACGTGAGCTGGACGACCTGCGGCTCTTCGAGTGGCACCGGGGCCGCACCGAACAGGTGAGCAGCTCTCGCTCGACAAACTGCGCTCGGGATTGCACTGCTCTTGAAGGATGTGGACACACTATTGGGACACTGAAATTTCGGTCATGAAGTAACAGTAAAATAAAAGTAAATGCTGAGAAAGAGTGAAACCTGTAGGTGACCATATGACCGAGTTGCTTCCTTTAAACGGAGCAGATTTTTTTCCGTTATGTGGAAGAGAGAAAAAGAGGAAGCAGAAGAAGTAAAAATAAAAAGTTTCTTCCATCCTAAACGTTTCCTTTCAGAATTTCGGATAATCATTTGCCAATAGTCCGTAATGAAAGTTATATGAACGTTTAAAGTAACAATACAATCTGAAATGTGAAATCAATCTGAAATCTGCATAGGAAGAAAAGCTTGTCTAGGACACAGGCAGGATTGCACGCGACGTCGTGCTCATGCCCTAAGAACAAGTTACGCGCTGCTGAAGCGCAACACCGATTCTGAACCTCGGCAGAGGTTCTGAACCATGACTCTGAGTTACCAAGCGCTTTATTGCTACGTTTAGTCGCTGTGATTACAGAGGCACCATTTATGCAACATCGTTGAGGAGTGCCCTGTCTACGTTCTGCGTACTGTAGTTGTAATGCGATTACCAATCTTGGGGAATTCAACGCATTTTTCGTCATGTACGTTTCTAGCCTCTTTCACGCCACCTTGGGCCACTGAGTGCGTGTCATTGGTTATGAGTCCGAACAGACGATTTGGGTGTACACAACTTCGGCCCCTGCAGACATGGGAAACTGGGCATTGGCGTCAGGCCCAGTTTCCCATGTGGTCCACATGCATGTGGACCGCTATTTCACGCCAGCTTGGATCACAGCACTTACGCCGCTCTTCAAAAGCAAATAAATAAAGTAACAACGCAAGTACGAAAGCGAAGCCCGGCCATTCGCGTGACTCGTCAAGCTCTTTAATAAACACACTGCACTTGTGCGTATCACAGCTCTGCTTTGGTGTCGTTTCTTCAGTAGCTGCAATATTCGCAAAAAGGATCATAATATTCACCATAACATTGGAAACATACCCTCCCTCTCCCAATCACCAATTATAAACCCATTATGACATTGCTAATCGCATTAACGTCTATAATAATCTCCAAATGATGAATGCGCTGCATATCAAGGCAGGTAACTACCAACTACCTTTGTTTTTGTAAGTTTACCTTTGACAACTCACGTCTGAAGCGATGCACACATTAGAATCTCTGGAAAAAAATTACTGCTACACTTCTCTAACATAAATTTATTAGTGCATAAGAATATACCCATCACTCATTTTTGCAATGATGCGTCTTGAAACACAAATTGCGGGTGAACTGCTCCATTGCGTATAAGGTCGAAAGATTTCCAACATTCCTTTTTTGACATTGCCCACAGATAAGAAACCAAACCTCGCGAAATATAATAGATAATTTTGTTTGTACGCACATCAAGAATAAATTTCAATTTTTTGTAACAGGGCGACATATAGCGCATCCTGTACGAGTATTTATGTGAGGCGTACAAAGTGTTAGTTATTTGCAGCATGGCTCTCTAGAACCGGGCACGGTCGGCTCACAAATGTGAAGATCAACAACAAAGAAAAAAAAGGTAGTCATGCATTTAGTCTCGCAGCTTGGCCTTATTTCTAAAGAGACTGTAGCTATCTCGTTTGTGTTTTCAGGGGCCAAAGATTGCGCATGCGACCATGACCTTGTGTACTTTACGAGGTGTGTGGCCGCGCTAGTCGGGAATCCGTTATCAAAATAGCGCAACAGCAGGCGGATTGACACAAGCGCTGCCTTGCAACTAAGATTTAGTTTGAAAATGTCAGAGTACACGTAAACGCTTGTTGTGAACACGAAAGCATTAATGTCCATTTGAACGCCGCTGAGCAGTCGTTCGGGTTATGAACTGCTCGCGGGCAAGCGAGCTTGTTGACAGGCTTGGCGCGTTTTGATTAGGCCTTACTGAGGCGCAGTTCGAACGCAGACGAGCGCTTGCGCGCTAGAACGCGCGGATAGTACAGGCTTGCGAGAGGGAAGGTGACGTGGCGTCGCGGCGACACCTTCGGCAGCAGGTGTTCTCCTTCGCCTCCTCTGCTTCGTCGAGGCCCAAGCCAGCAAGGATGAGCCAACGTCACGGGCACGTGACATCGCAGCCGACGGGAATTTAGGTGCCATTTCGCTGCTACAAACGCCGGTAGTGGGCTTTCTCGCTAAATGAGCCATCTGACGCTTTCGCATCAAGATGCATATATATATACCCACACGATGGTTGTCTAATCAATCTGGCGTGTGGTAAACTTGCCACAGAGAATCAAAATAAGCGCAACCTTTCTGACTGCTTTAGAGAACACAAATTAGGTCACGAGGGCGCATCACATTTTGCGCATTCAAAGTATGCCGATTTCTTACCAGACGAGGTGACTGAAGATTTACTCACGCAATCATGGCTTTTTATGTCATAAGAAACACTGCTAATCGCATTAACGTCTCCAATCATCACCAAAACTTGTATGCGCCGCCTCATTTTTTTTATTATCTAAAGGTAACTCGGCATATCATTCATTGATAACGGTAACGCTCCACTTTTGAAACTCATCTTCGCGCCTTTCGACGAAGTCTCTATTGTGGCAGTTAAATGAACTGATCGCGTGTTTCCAACGTGCACCCAGTTCAAGGTATAATACATTGTTTCTCAATTAGAAGAAATAAGTGCTGAACAAAATCCTCTGCTGTTAGTATTTGTGCCTTACAGTGTAAGACGTGTTGAAGAAATGTTTCCTAAAGGGTGAAAAAATGTCGTGAGACACTTCGACGGTTGTGCTGCGTGGATCCGCTTTGTAGCAGCTTGACTGTGAAATTGTACGAAATTTTCTTCATTTGCCGGTGGAGCGTGTCCGCAACCGTTATAATTAGAGGCAGTACATTAGGCAACATTTTTGTGTTTGGCACGTGCGTGTTTCGTCTTCCCTCCCCCACACTTTTGTTTTTCTGTTGAGTGATACAATTGGCTGATGTTCAGTGATGGTGCGCGGACGGATGCAACAATTGTTTTATACCCAGAAGTATTAGTGTGCATGTTCTTCCAAGCTGCGGTCACGTGTGCTGTTAGTGTTACTATACTGTGTTAGTGTTGCTATGCTGTGTACCTCGCATGTGAATTGCAGCACTGCCGAAGCTACGAGGTGCACAAAGGGAACATATTTGCGCAGCAGAATGTAGTTCCGGTCTTAACTGTCTGATTACTAGCGGGATGATCGAGGGTTATTTTTGCTTGACACATGATACGTTACACTGATACGTAAGATGTTAGACTACTTGCGCATGCACGTCGTACACCGCGAAGTACTGTGACGGTTACCGCCGGTAACATTAAAGTATAAACCCCATGCAAGCGATCTTGCGCGCGACAGCGACAAGCGACGCGATGGAGATGGCTGTCGCGTTCGCTCGTCGCCGAGAAGTCAAACTACAACAAATATGAAGAACATGCCGCTGCAGTTCTGATATCGCAAAGAGAAAGGCTGAGCTCTACGGCCCAGGGCCGCCCTATTCTCCAAAGAATGGGATACAACGCTCGACCCCTGTTCTGCGGAGATGAAACAGACTTGCTGTCACGAGATTTGAGGGAGCACGTCCATGTGTCACCTATACCAAAAAACATGAGTGCCAGGTACCACGCGGGCCGCAGACAGGCCAGGACGAGGACTCTGCAGAAGCGATTCGGCAAGGATCCGGCCGTCTACTACACGGACGCGAGTGCAACCAGTCGCAGGGACTTCTACGCGATCGCCGCAACTAACAGAGTCACCACGATAACCGCTACGGTCAAGACTACCTCGGTATGCACAGCAGAGGCAGCGGCAATAGCGCTGGCGATACGAGACGCCGACTTCAAGGGTCAGTCGGCTCATGTGCTTACAGACTCGCAGGCAGCGTGTCGACTCTTCATGCGGGGAATGCTACCGCGCAGCGCCCAAAGAATACTCGGCTCATGACTGGACCTGGACCACGGCATTACATGGTGCCCCGCGCACAACGGACTCGACGGGAACGAAAGGGCAGACCGCATAGCTCGAGGAAGCAACGACCGAGCAGCGGCCAGAACCCTAGAGGAACCGCTGTCCGCAGTGCGCGACATATTAGAGAATCAGAGGAGGGAGAGACGGACCTACGGCCCTTCGCACTGCAAACTAAATAGAAGACAAGCTCAAGACTGGCGTCGCATACAAACAAATTCATACCCACACCTAAACCTCTTACACAAGAAGCACCCGACACATTACGCCGACACTTGCCCGTGGTGCGGCGCAAAACCGACGCTGGCCCACATAACGTGGGAATGTACGGCGCGGCCAACCAACGTCAATTCAGCTTTTCTAAGCGTCACAGACTTCGTACGGCAGTGGGAGGCACTACTCGCAAGCGAGGATCAGGGGAGCCAATTGGCCCTCCTGGACCAAGCTCAGCGAGCCGCAAGAGCCAGTGGAGCCCTGGACTGAGGGCCCCACCCAGACCTGCCATAACTCCGATCAACTGAACAATAAAGTTTTTTTCTCTCTCTCTCCAAGCGAGCGACCGCTTCGCGCGACGGCTCTCCAGTGTTGCCGGTATTAGGGGATCGAGTTAGCGCCGAACCTGGCGTGGCACTTGCTATAACTATTTAAGTTGATTTGTTTGGCTGTACAAAGAAACATAAAGTATTTCTGAAAGGTCTTGCAGTAACTTTCTTTTCGTTTACATATCAAAATTCGGTACACTGTAATATGAATTACACCCTTAAAAGTGCAAAAGAGTGTAAATGTGTCTATAATTCACACCCTTAGGGTGTGATTTACATAACTAACGCCCTAATGGTGCGAGTTATAGACACATTTACACCCTTTTTCACTTTTAAGGGTGTAAATTATTTTACAGTGTAGTTCGCTCGTTCCGCTCGTTCCGTTTGTATACTGAGAAGCGCGCACGTGAGCAAACCGGTAGTGCGTCACTAATCTACATCCCGTTCCGGCTGCCTGCTATTGGCTAGTCGCTCATAGCACTTCCGGGCGACGAGCGACGAATTCTAGATTTGCAGAACCGAGCGATCTGTTCACGCGACGGCCCGATCAGTCGCTCGAAGCCGTCGCTCGTCGCTGTCGAGCACAAAATCGCGCTCATGGGGATTAACCTTAACAGGCATCCTAAGTGTGATTACGCAGCCACATGGCAGAGCCGCATGTAGCCCAGACCGCCCGCTTCGATCTCGATTCGCGCTTGTTACTGGCTCTCCGCCCTGACAGCAACAAAGAAATGATAAAATCCATCATTAGCCTCACCTCACACTGAGGACAAATCATTAGGTATGTTTTGCCGTTATTATTCAGATCGGCTGGTTGCATTGACGCTGCTATGACTACAGAGGCATCGCCGACCAGTAAAAGTGGTTTGATGTTCATTTAGCCGATAGCGCCAAAGGATTAGCGTTGGTTGTGCGTTGGTGGTGCCCAACGCTAAGAAGGCATAATTGTTCAGTGCATCATCGATTCGCAACTCCACTCTAGTACGGTACGTGATGACCATGATGGCAAGCAAACGCCAAATAGACGCCGCGCAGACGGCGCGGTGCGTGTGGCCATTTATGGTCATACACGGAAGTCTGACCATATATGGTCAGACTTCCGTGTATGAAATATCGCGGAACTCACTCCATATTACAAGTTCCCTCGATATGACAGCTAGGCCAGAATGCTGTAGGCCCATGAATTCTAAAGCATGCGGCAACAAAGCGGGCTCTATATGTTTGGCAAGTAATTTCTACTGTGCGATAGTCTCCCGTAAGTATGAGTGGTAACTGTGTGCCAGTGGCCTTCCCGTTATTAGTAAATGCAAGTTCTTTAGGCTACAGGCTAACCCTGCATTGTGAAACCTATTGCGCAAGGCAGAGTTTAGAAACACCGCAATGAAATGGCATAAGCATTGCTACTGCTCATAACGTGCAGCAGACAACCGTGCATATTTGTCATAGTGATTCGACAGAAGCAGGGCCGCAGTGAAAATCAAGTTTCACGTGAAAATGCAGCAGCGTGCTTTTTCACTTCCCAGGTGGCGACGTGGAGCGCAGAAAAGGGCCTCAACTTCGCGCACGACCCGTACGACGACGACGGAGTTCCGGGAGGCGAGGGGGTCGACGACTCCATCGACGAGAACTCCCTCGAGAATCGGACCATCATCGTGACCACCATTCTGGTAAAGCGACGCTCAAAGTGCTCATCAAGAGTCATATGGCGTTATGACCTGCACGATACATGAAAATCGCTCATGTTTGAGCTGTAAGTGCATTGACTTGCTTGGTGCTTACGAAACTTTACAAACTTATTCTATTCTCCTATTGTATAATCCCACCTTTCCCAACGTGATTGCTTCTCGGTCTTTAGCGTATTGAAATAAATGCACCAATATAAATTTATAAGTTACCAAAGTAAGTTTTCTGACCCTCCCACTAGCTTTACGTGAAAAAAGGCTGCGTGTCCTACCACCACCACCACCACCACCACCACCACCACCATCATCATCATCATCATAATCATCATCATCATCATCAGCCTGGTTACGCTCACTTCAGGGCAAAGGCCTCTCCCATGCTTCTCCAACTCCCTCAGTCACGTACTAATTGTGGCTATGTTGTCCCTGCAAACATCTTAATGTCATCCGCCCACCTAACTTTCTGCCGCCCCCTCCTACGCTTTCCCTTCCCTTGGAATCCAGTCCGTAACCCTTAATGACCATCGGTTATCTTCTCTCCTTATTACATGTCCTGCCGATGCCCCCCCCCCCCCATTTCTTTTTCTTGATTTCAACTAAGATGTCATTAACCCACGTTTGTTCCCTCACCCCAATCTGCTCGTTTCTTATCCCTTAACGTTAAACCCTTCACTCTTCTTTCCATAGCTCGTTGCGTCGTCCTAAATTTAAGCAGAACTCTTTTCGTCAGCCTCCAGGTTTCTGCCCCATGCGTGAGTACTGGTAAGACACAGCTGTTATACACTTTTCTCTTGAGGGATAGTGGCAACCTGCTGTTCATGATTTCAGAATGCCTGCCAGACGCACCCTAGCCCATTCTTATTATTCTGTTTATTTCAGTCTCATGATCCGGATCCGTGGTCACTACCTGCCCTAAGTAGATGTATTCCCTTACCACTTCCAGTGCCTCGCTACCTATCGTAAACTGCTGTTCTCTTCCGAGACTGTTAAACATTGCTTTAGTTTTCTGCAGATTAATTTTCAGACCCACCCTTCTGCTTTGCCTCTCCATGTCAAGGAGCATGCACTGCAATTGGTTTTCTGAGTTACTAACTAAGCAGTGCAATATCATCAGCGAATCTCAAGTTGCTAAGGTATTCTCCATCAACTTTTATCCCCAATTCTTTCCACTCCAAGTCTCTCAATACCTCCTGTAAACACGCTGTGAATAGCATTGGAGAGATCGTATCTCCCTGTCTGACGCCTTTCTTTATTGGGATTTTGTTGCTTTCTTTATGGAGGACTACGGTGGCTGTGGAGCCGCTATAGATAGCTTTCAGTATTTTTACATATGGCTCATCTACACCCTGATTCCGTAATGCATCCATGACTGCTGATGTTTCGACTGAATCAAAGGCTTTTTCGTAATCAATGAAAGCTGTATATAAGGGTTGGTTATATTCCGCACATTTCTCTATCACCTGATTGATAGTGCGAATATGGTCTATTGTTGAGTAGCCTTTGCGGAATCCTGCCTGGTCCTTTGGTTGGCAGAAGTCTAAGGTGTTCCTGATTTTATTTGCGATAACCTTGGCAAATACTTTGTGGGCAACGGACAGTAAGCTGATCGGTCTATAATTTTTCAAGTCTTTGCGTCCCCTTTCATATGGATTATGATTATGTTAGCGTTCTTCCAAGATTCCGGCACGCTCGAGGTCATGAGGCATTGTGTATATAGTGTGGCCAGTCTTTCTAGAACAATGTTCCACCATCCTTCAACAGATCTGCTGTTACCTGATCCTCCCCAGCTGCCTTCCCCCTTTGCATAGCTCCCAAGGCGTTCTTTACTTCTTCCGGCGTTACTTGTGGGATTTCAAATTCCTCTAGACTATTATCTCTCACATTATCGTCGTGGGTGCTACTGGTACTGTATAAATCTCTATAGAACTCCTCAGCCACTTGAACTATCTCATCCATATTAGTAACGATATTGCCGGCTTTGTCTCTTAACGCATACATCTGATTCTTGCCTATTCCTAGTTTCTTCTTTACTGCTTTTTAGGCTTCCTTCGTTCCTGAGAGCATGTTCAATTCTACCCTTATTATATTTCCTTATGTTAGCTGTCTTACCCTTCTTGATTAACTTAGAAAGTTCTGCCATTTCTATTCTAGCTGTAGGGTTAGAGGCTTTCATACATTGGCGTTTCTTAATCAGATCTTTCGTCTCCTGCGATAGCTTACTGGTATCCTGTCTAATGGAGAGACCACCGACTTCCATTGCATACTCCTTAATGAGGCCCACAAGATTGTCGTTCATTGCTTCAACACTAAGGTCCTCTTCCTGAGTTAAAGCCGAATACCTGTTCTGTAGCTTGCTCCGGAATTCCTCTAGTTTCCCTCTTACCGCTAACTCATTGATTGGCTTCTTGTGTTCCAGTTTCTTCGATTCCCTCCTCAAGTCAAGGCTAATTCGAGTTCTTACCATCCTATGGTCACTGCAGCGTACCTTGCCGAGCACGTCTACATCTTGTATGATGCCAGGGTTAGCGCAGAGTATAAAGTCTATTTCATTTCTAGTTTCGCCATTTGGGCACCTCCACGTCCACTTTCGGCTAACCCGCTTGCGGAAGAAGGTATTCATTATCCGCATATTATTCTGTTCTGCAAATTCTACTAATAACTCTCCCCTGCTATTCCTAGAGCCTATGCCATATTCCCCCACTGACTTGTCCCCAGCCTGCTTGTTGCCTACCTTGGCATTGAAGTCGCCCATCAGTATGGTGTATTTTGTTTTGACTTTACCCATCGCCGATTCCACATCTTCATGAAAGCTTTCGACTTCCTGGTCATCTTGACTAGATGTAGGGGCGTAGACCTGCACTACCTTCAATTTGTACCTCTTATTAAGTTTCACAACAAGGCCTACCACCCTCTCGTTAATGCTATAGAAGTCCTGTATGTTACCAGCTATATCCTTATTAATCAGGAATCCGACTCCTAGTTCTCGTCTCTCCGCTAATCCCCGGTAGCACAGTACGTGCCCGCTTTTTAGCACTGTATATGCTTTTGTCCTCCTAACCTCACTGAGCCCTATTATATCCCATTTACTACCCTCTAATTCCTCCAATAACACTGCTTGACTCGCCTTCCTAGATAACGTTCTAACGTTAAACGTTGCCAGGTTCAAATTCCAATGGCGGCCTGTCCGGAGCCAGGGATTCTTAGCACCCCCTGCTGCGTCACAGATCTAACTGCCGCCGTAGTCAGTTGCTTCGCGGCTGCTGGGGATGAGGGCCAGGGTTTGATTGTTGTATTCATATAGCAGGTTGCGGCCAAGTACTGCACCAGGGTGGCCAATCCTGCTCTGGTGAGAGAGTGCGTTACCGGTTCTGGTCACCGGGGTCAGGCCGCACTCCAGACCTGTTTATGAAATTTTCTCAACACACGTTTATTTTTTTATTTCTTTTCCGGTGCAAAATTGCGCGGCACCGGGATTCGAACCACGGTCTTCTTGCACGCGAGGCGGATACTCTACCGCCACCGCAGGAGTTGTACGCCTCATTCAACCTACAGTGGTGCCTTCTTTGATCAGTCAAGGTGGACGAATCTGAGCTCGGTTACCGCACAGATGGTACTCAACTGGAGAAACCTGGTATACCATGGCAATCAGCACTCGAATACGACAAGAGGAATTATTGAGACATGGAAAATTTCCTTGAACTAAGTCTTGTTTGCGAGAGAAATGCTGCTATGTATGGAACATTTTCAAAGATGAGGGAATTTAAGATATTCTCCGCGCTCACCGAGAGGATGTCGTCTGCACGAGACCACACCAGGCACCTTACTGAGGCACGTTTACATCTCCTTCCATTTCTCTGCCGCGGGTGTGCTTTAACACCATGGCGCGGCAATTATGGTTCAGAAATTTTCCTTTCCTTTTTTTGTCTCCTCCCTTAAACTCGTTCTCCTAACTTCTACACGCAGAAACAAAGCAACAGCGCTCTCATTCGATCCCGTAGATGAGATAGAAATATATATATACAGAAATTACCAGGCATAGCACTCGTAGTACAGCCCCCTGCGCCGTTCTCTTTCGAAAGTAGTCATATTAGAGTTATTATAATTAGGTAAAGGTATTTCGCTCTCGTGAGCAGCAATCCTTGAGATAGTTACTCGGGCCAGCTTCCCCCGCTAAGCGTGCCGCACTCGCCACGCACCTGCTTAAAACTTTTCCTCGTCTCCAGAGCCGCTCGATTCAAGCTGCACAATGTCCGCGCATCCTTGGGCGATCGGAACGCACGTGATCTGCGCCTGGCTGGCTGAAAAAGGGGCTTTGTTCCGGCCACAGAGCTCCGTGCCCTATATACAATATTTAATCACGCATTGCACGTCCCCGGCGTGTTCTGCGAACTGCGTCGACTTTTTTCTAAATATCAAATAGAACTGGACAATGAGAATTTTCTTGCGTCTTATAATACAATACAATGATCTGTTTATTACGAGTGATCGAGTACTATTGAGAGAATTCTAATGAGGATTGCCTTCGTCATCGGTCAAGTACTTCAATGTCCAGGGGGAGTCTGTAATCGTGTCCTGCATTTACCTCAATTTCTCGATTACTAAAGCTCTGTTTGCGATAATATCGATGCCTTAGACATTCTATACCACTAATCTGCCACTTTACCTTGACCTCACGCTTGCCTTTAGCGTCCCTTCAACGTGCCCGAGAAGCGCGAGTTTGCACGAGCGTTCTTGCAGTCAACCCCCTTCCGTCGCGACGCTAGCACCGCGATGGAAAACACAATTCGCTGTTTCGTGCGCTGCATACAAAAGCCGCAGCCTGCGAGCCACATTGGCAAGTTCTTGGCTCGCCGGCTGCGGGTTCTTTCAGCGAGTCCTTTCAGTTTACTGCGAGGGAGCTGAATGAGCGTAGATAGATGGATAGATGGATAGATGGATAGATGGATAGATAGATAGATAGATAGATAGATAGATAGATAGATAGATAGATAGATAGATAGATAGATAGATAGATAGATAGATAGATAGATAGATAAGACGTGTTCAGTTTGCTACCGTAGGCAGGGGGTTAAGCGATGAGAAGAACGGAAAGCAAGAAAGCATTAGCAATGCGAACACGTGAGGCTGACCATCACGCTTACAATCGGTCACTGAAGCCTTTCAATTTCATGAAGTGAAGGAACGCCCGCGTTGCTTTGAAAACTGCGGAGCATAGGGGCGTGGTCCAAGTCTTTTTGTCTCGGGAAATAGTGTACTATCTAGGCCGTTTAACATTGTCCCTAGAAGGTAACGCTCGACCTTATAACGGTGAGAAAAACAGAATAACACGTCCGATGTTATATTCAGATTTGCACGATGGAGTCACGCGTGGGCGAGTCTGGCATTCCCATGAGAAATGAAATAGACGTTTGTTAAAGCCACCGCTAACCAGAGGCGCCACTGGGAAGTTGCACCAATGCGGTAAAGGTGGTTCCTGTAACTCCATTACGCGTATACATTAGAGAGTCCCTGTGATAGATGAAAATGACTCGAAACAAGAAAAAAGAACGTGAAAACACGGAAAAACTTAAAGGCGTCGTCGCGGCCAGCCGGGCGCACTTCTCGATGGATGTCACTGTCTTCAAAATTCATTGTCTTAGCTATTGTCCAAAATCTCCTTGTTTGCTACAGCCACTGCTCTTTCTATTTCACACGTCTGCCTTTCAATCTATGGCCCCATGCGCACTGAGACTTGCAGTCCCTTGGAAACGTTCCTGAGGTTGGGTACTATACGGAAGCGCCACATTCTCCTCTAGTAATCTCAGTAAGAGGCTATGACACCTTGATGGATTAGCTGGTGCATTTCTGTTGGTATTGGTTGACTGCGCAAATTAAAAAAAAATCACACAAGGAAACACGGATGGATGAGCACAGTCACTACGTGGTAGACTTATCCACGTACTCTACAGATATACGCACACAGTGCGTACACAGTTCATATTCACGTGGTGCGCGTACCTGTTTAATATCCTACTGCAACTTTCACGACCATCCGTAACGTTGCAGTTTTCTTAGCCCTCAGTCTACCGCATTCATTCGTTAGTACAAGGTGATGTCTTCGAACACTTAGATTTGCGGTTCAACTGACGGAGTCTCGGCTGTTTTCGCAGTCGCCGCCGTTCGTGATGCTCAAGGAGGGTGCCGAGAAGCTGGAGGGCAACGACCGCTTCGAGGGCTTCTGCGTGTCACTCCTCGACAAGGTGGCGCACCTGCTCGGCTTTCACTACAGGCTGAACATCATCGCGGACGGCCGCTTCGGCGTCGAACAGGAGCGCGGCCGCTGGAACGGCATGATCGGAGAGCTGCTCGCCGGGGTGAGTGACGTCTTCCGTCGAATCGCAGACAGCTAAGTGTGGGAGGGTACGAATGTAGAGTGGGCATATATGCGCAAGACCCCAAGTTCGCACGACTATAGCTCTAAATTCGCATGACAGCCGTTCACTCAAGTTCGCTATCGTGCCAAAAAGCCGATTGGGTGAGTGACCAGAATGCTGACAACTGTGCACATTTTCGTGTAGATGGGGCAATATTTTTTAAAACCTCCTCGAGACGGGGAAAGGTGGCACATGCGCGATGTCGAATCCACAGTCTCATACGCAGCAACGGAACCCCGTAGCTACTGAGCCAGGCAGGGAGCACCATCACACACATAAACTTCAAGAAGGGGAGAGAGAGAGAGAGAGAGAGAGAGAGAGAGAGAGAGAGAGAGAGAGAGAGAGAGAGAGAGAGCACGTGCCCGGTATGGCTCCACATAGGGGTTTCCCCCGACCGAGGAAGATTACGGGGAAGGCAGCAGACAAGCTTAACGGGGGCATGTCCCGTTGGGGAAGAGTTTCTATAGCCAAAATGGATGTGAACAGGGAACTGGCTCGATGTTACTGCGGCTGTTTCAGCTTCCTATAAAACCTGCCGACACCAGCCGCTTTTACTACGGTGGGAATGAGACGCCATTTTGAAGATCAACAGGTGCGTGATTGTTTTATGGCTCGCTACAGCGTCATCAGCTAAGCTTTCTCTAATCCACGTCAGTGTTCGAACGCACACGGCTGTATACATCCAACGTGGAAACGCTTGCCCTCGAGATTAACAAAAAGTAGAATCATAGCCTTAGGAGGCTATGATAGAGTGAATTGTGAATGCGGAACGTCACCTATATACAATATATCTTTCCTCCGCTCGCTAGCTTGGGAGGTGGCGTTGCGGTCACCTTAGAAAGCTCGGGCGTACGCTAGAATCTGGAAGGAGGAAAAAAAACGCGGTAAAAGTGGTATCTGGTGTGCCAGGATCGCGCGAGAGTTTCTGCCTGCTAGATTGCCGTCTCGCTCTGTCTGCAGAAAGCGGACATGGCGCTGGCCCCGCTGACCATGACCTCCCGGCGAAGCGCCGTGGTCGACTTCACGGTGCCCTTCATGACGCTGGGCATCGGGCTGCTGAACGCGCGCGAGGACGAGACCGTGGCGCACACTTTCCTGAGCCCCTTCAGCGCGGCACTGTGGTGCGCCGTGGTGGCGACCGTGCTCGCGGCCATGCTGCTGCTCAGCCTGGTGGGCCGGCTCTCCCCGCTCGAGTGGCGTCGCATAAGTGACTCGCGCCTCGACACGGACTACACGCTGGGAAACTGCTTCTGGATGCTCTTCAGCGGGCTGACCTTGCAACGCGTCACACTCATGCCCAAGTGCGTGTAGACGGTCCTGCGTATCTTTTGCAGTTGTCTTTCTCTTTTTTTTTCAATATGAAAGTAAGCTTTCTGATGTGCTGCGTCTAAGTGAAGTTAAAGTAAAAAAAAAAAAGAAAGAGAGAGAAAGTGGAAGCGTGCACCATGGCTGGAGCCCCCCGATGTGTGATTTCTCGTGTTTTTACGGCGAAATCATTTTGATGAAATTGTGGTTATATAGTTGTACACTTCGATATCTTAAAAATAAGCATAGTGGGTTATTTCAGCGTGCAATATAACGAGAACATTCCACGCCATTTGTAAACAGGCAAAGGGTCCCTTCTGCCGCGGCTGCGTTGCATCATTGATCATCATCAGCCTGGCTACCCCCTCTGCAAGGCAAAGGCATCTCCCATACTTCTATAACTACCCCGGTGATGTGCTAATTGTGATGTTGTCGCTGCAAACTTCTTAATCTCATCCGCCCACCTAACTTTCTGCCGCCCCCTGCTACGCTTCCCTTCCCTTGGGATCCAGTCCGTAACCCTTAATGACCACCGGTTACCTTCCCTCGTCATTACATCCTCTGCCCATGCCAATTTCTTTTTCTTGACTTCAACTAAGATGTCATTAAGTCGCGTTTATTCCCTCACCCAATCTCTTCTTATCCCGTAACGTTACACCCACCATTGTTCTTTCCATAGCTCATCGCGTCGTCCTCAATTTAAGTAGAACCTCCCGGTTTCTGCCCCGTAGGTGAGTACTGATAAGACACAGTTGTTATACACATTTCTCTTGGGGGACAATGGCAACCTGCTGTTCATGATTTCAGAATGCCTGCCAAACGCACCCCAGCCCATTCCTATTCTTCTGATTATTTGAGTCTCATGATCCGGGTCCGCGGTCACTACCTGCCCTAAGTAGATGTATTCCCTTACCACTTCCAGTGTCTCGCTACCTATCGTAAACTGCTGTTCATTTCCGAGACTGTAAGCAATACTTTAGTTTTCTGCAGATAAATTTTTAGAGCTACCCTTCTACTTTGCCTGTCCAGGTCAGTGAGCATGCATTGCAATTGGTCCCCTGAGTTACTAAGCAAGGCAATATTATCAGCGAGTCGCAAGTTGCTAAGGTATTCTCTATTAACTCTTATCCCCAATTCCTCCCAATCCAGGTCTCTGAGTACCTCCTGTCAACACGCTGTGAATTGCATTGGAGAGATCGTATCTCCCTGCCTGACGGCCTTCTTTATTCGGTTTTTGTTGCTTTCTTTATGGAGGACTACGGACTACGGCATCATTGATATGTCAAATATATTGTGCATAGCAGTGCAGTATAGCAATCGCAGTTCCTAACGAAAAGACATCGCCTGAAGCGTATCTAGAAGCACTTACAATGTAGAAATGGCTTTTAACTAATTTATAAACGTGCCTCATTTCATGATTACCACGTTCGAACGGTTCGCTGTTGAAATCGAACTGAACTTACTTGCTTAAGATCTAGGCGTCGCTTCGAATGCCAGGTAGTCAGTCATTGTTGGCAAACTGACGCGTGCAGGGCCACGTCCACCGTGGTGGCGATGGTGTCGTGGTGGATCTTCTCTCTGGTGGTGATGGTGGCGTATGCGTCAGTGCTGGGAGAGTTCATCATACGCTACCGTGACCGACCCACGCTCGACAGCCTGGACGACCTCCTCCGCCAGAAGACGATCAATTACGGAACGCTGCACCACGGCTCCACGCACGACTTCTTCCAGGTGCGCCGATAGGGAGCTCAAGCCAGATGTATGCATATTTGCATTTGTACAGGTCGTCTCACGTAACTTGTGCCAACATTTAAAAACACCGCGAGTGCTCCTAGCTCGAAAGAACCAAGGTAATGTTGTTCGCCGTTGCTTGGAGCAAGACAGATTATTTTAATGCAAACCATTCCTTGCAAACTTCAGGTGCAAACTTTCAGGTGTTTTCCGTTGCCCTATACGTGCTACATTAAACTTTCTGCCCAAGCCTGAAAGACGCCCGCAAGAGCACGTGAGAAGTTCCACGTGACTATTCCCGCGGCATTTGTTTGTGTTCTTCGAGCTTTCTTTAACGCTTGAAACAAAAAAAAAACTTTTATGTAGCACGTATTGAGAATGCGAAAGGTGGATTGGGAATATTTCATGATGCCTTACAATCTTCTGATGGACAACTTTGATCTGACTATAATGTTTGAGAAGTTAACTATTAATAAAAATCACCGCCCAAGCACTCCGTACAGATGGTTAACCAGCGAAGCTGAAACGTACGGCCCCGGTGTTTATCACTGGGTTAATCCCAATGGTTCATTAAACCAGGGATTGGCAGGCTGCCGGATCTTCGATGCGCAGTTGCTGCTTGTGCTCGGCTGCACGAGCCTGTTCTTGCACCCGGGCTACAACATCGGCAGGACGTAGACGAGCTCGTACCAATTCCTACTCGCCGCGTCGCTGATCGAAAGCTGCCTGTTCCTCACGAGTACGTATGATAAGTGTCTATCCATTTCGGGGCCGGAGAGAAGCTGCTGCGCGCGCGCTCGATCGGCAGCGACGCAGAGCAGCGACGTCACTATTGGCGCAGCTAATGCAACGCCAACCAGATAGCACAAGGCCTTTTCACTCCGATGCACGAAGCCATGCTGCCTGGCCCGAATTTCGCAGAATATAATGGGGATGCTCCCGAATAGGCAACAGGGATTTTGACATCACCACTTTCATCACGCCAGCATTGCCATCGGAAATTTCAAGCCAGGTAGCATGACGTCATGGATCGGAGTAAACAGGCCTGAAGAGAACTTCTTGCTGGGCAAGCTGGTATTGATTCATTATACCTATTTTTAAGGTGCCAAAAAACAACACACAGCACACAAGAGAGGACAACGGGATAATGCGCCCTGTCCCTTTGTCCTCTCTTGTGTGCTATGTGTTGTATTTTGGCGCCTTAAAATAGGTATAAAGAAACAGGCCTTGTGCTATCTAAGTGGTGTTGGCTAATCGTGCGCCTATCTTTCTTTCTCTTTTGTTTTCGCTCATGCGCATGGGGTTTCACCGGAGGAGTTTTCGGTGTACAGGTGACCGACGGACGGGCGAATCGGCTAGCCATATACAGCTTTGCTGTAGAACTAATTATGTAACTGGGCAAAATTCAAAATATAGTCTGACTTGTTCCAAGCGGCGGTAAACAAAATTGCCTTGGCTTTGTCCAGCTACGTAGCGCTCACGTATTCTTAAATTTTGGCACATGTTATGTGGGACATCTTGTATATTGTCACGCTGTTGTGACGGTGAGAAACACAGCAGCGAAACTGTGAATGACGAAACTAAATTTTTATTAAGCGAAACTGTGCCCACAAAAACAGGCTACAGTAAAAGAACGACAGCGACTAACACAGTCAGCGATCTTCGAAATCTGATCTGCGGGGCAAGCGCGTCAGCTTATATACATGAACCATCCAAGGCTCCAGAATAATCGCTGGTGCCTGCCTGTCCTCCAGACATTACTACAGAATTCGAGTTGCGCATACAACCAGATTACACAAGGTGCGGTGCCAACAGAGAACGGATAGAACCACCAATAACTTAGAGAAACTTCCGATACATGCAGACGCGTCCTGCGCTGAGCGATAGCGTTTAACATTTGTTAGCTGATTAAAAGCGGTCTCCTGAGTAAGATAAACAAGTAAACGTGTCAATGCCCCCTCTTTGAAAGCATCATTTCGATGCTACAAACAGGAAAGCAAAAGATAAAAACACACTTAGTAAAGAAAATGTAACAAATAGACAAAGTCTCAAAGTGTGTTAGCGCTGGTAAAATGGCTGAAGGCGAAAAACATGGACTATTTCAGGTCGTGAGCCGGGCGCCGTTGTGATTGCGAAGTGCCATTTTGCAGGACTTCATATTCCAGTGCGCCAATACGTCGCATGGTATTGGAGGGCCCGACATAGCGTCGCAATAGTTTCTCGCTGAGCCCTCGTCAGCGTATCGGGGTCCAAACTCAAACGCGGTAGCCAGGCTCGTATTCCACGTACCCTCGTCGAAGATTACAGTGCCGGCTGTCGGTACTCTGCTGGTTCATTTGCGCAGGCGGGCGCGCCGTCGCGCTTCTTCGCCGCACTGGCGATAGGCGGCGGCGATGAGATTCTATTCATCGGTGACGTGTGGCAGCATGGCGCCGAGAGTCGTTGCAGGGTTCCTGCCGTAAACCAGCTTGAAAGGCGTGATCCGCGTTGTTTCTTGCACCGAGATGTATTAAGCAAACGTCACCTACGAAAAGATGGCATCTCATGTCTTGAGCTCGACGTCTATGTACATCGCTAACATGTCGGCGAGCGTCTTGTTCAGACGTTCCGTTAATTTTGGCCATTCGGCCGTGCCGGGTGGCAGCCACAAGTCCAACGGTAACATGTCTGAATATACTGCAGGATGGCTTGAGTAAGCTCAGCTGTAAAAGCCGTTCTTTTGTCAGTAATGATGACTTCTGGTGCACCATGTCGCAGCAAGACGATCTCGACGAAAAATTGTGCTACTTCCTCTGCACTACTTTGGGCAGGGCTTCCGTTTTGGCGCAGCGGGTAAGGTAGTCGGTGGTCAGGAAAATCCACTTATTTCCGGATGTTGACGCCAGAAACGATCCCAACAACTCCATCTCAATCTGGCGAAGCGGTAGGCCAGGAGGCTCGATCGGCTGTAGTAATACCACAGGCCTTGTTGGTGATGTCTTGCTTCGCTGGCAGTCTCGGCATGTCTTGACGTAACTAGCGACGTCGGCAATCAGGCGCGGCCAATAGTACTTCTCTTGCATTCTTGCGAGCGTACGGAAATCCCGATGTGCCTGGCTGTCTTATGAACGCGCAGGGCGTGCAGGACTTCTGGCCGGAGGGCTGCGGGCACAACGAGAAGATAGTTTGCGCGGGCTGGCGGAAAACTCGCCATCAAAACGTCGTTTCGAAAGAAAAACGAATACAATCCGCGCCTAAGTAAAATACCCTCGGGACAAAGTCGGTCTTGCCTTCCAAGTACTCAGCAACGCTTCTTATCTCAGGATCCACTCGTTGCTGCTCAGCAAAGTCGTCTGCGCGTATTGTTCCTAAGAAAGGCGTCCTCTATTTGGTCATCTTGGGGCGGCGGGTATACGGGAATGCGAGACTGGCAGTCGGCATCAGAGTGTTGTCGTCCTGACTTGTAGATTCCAGTGATTTCCTATTCTTGCACTCTGAGGCACCACTGCACCTGAAGTGTCCTTTAAGTTCGCTAGCCAACACAACGCGTGATCGTCGCCTACAACTTTGAATGGCCTGCTATAGGTAAAGGCGGAATTTTTGTTGCAGCCAAAATGATGGCGAGGCATTCCTTTTCGGTTGTGGAATAATTGACTTCCGCTTTTGACACCCACCGGCTAGCGTAAACTATCACCCGTTCAAGTCCGTCGCTCCTCTGGACTAGGACGGCGCTGAGGCCTAGGATACTGTCGTCAGTATGGATTTCTGTATCGGCGTCTTGATGGCGGATAGGTCGAAAGAAATTTCTGTCCATCGGGCGAGTTACAGCCCAGGTGCATGGGATGAATGATGACGTTCGCCAAATCTTCGCGTAAGACGGTTTGAATCAAAAGATACTGCCTGGTGAGACTCACCCTAAATACGAGCCTGAGAAATAGATGCAGACGTGGCCGTAATCTCATGATGGACAAGACGGCTCAAGTTACAACACCGCCGCTACCTCGCCCAATGAGGTAGCGGTGGTGTTAGGGAGCCGCGCCAACTGTTGAAGTTGAATTTTGTTTCTATTGAAGAAACAGAAGCAAGACCAAAAGACTACTAGGGCCTGACAAAGACTTTATGAACGGTCATGCTTGACACGACCCCTCTTCGTTGCTTCAAGCGTCAAAAATATTTTATAAGGTGGTCACCTGTCTAGCAGTTTTATTATGAGTAAATTAAAGGGGGCGTCGGCGACGCTTCTAAGAATGCGGCTGGCTTTGTCACCTTCGGAATTTATTCGTCAGCCCGCCGACACGGCGTTAATAGATCCTGAATATAGAGGATGTACGGCTCAGTAGACGTTTGGGCCAGGCACGAAAGTTCCTTCTAGGCGGCTTGCTTACGCCCGACCGGTTTCCTGAAGAGCACTTGCAGTTCTTGCTTGCAAGTGTCCCAGTTAGTCAATTTCTCCTTGCGTGTTTGGAACCAAACACGGGGCCGTTCATTCGAGGTAGTAGGTGGCGTTAGCCAGCATGATAGTTGGGTTTCAGCGGTTGTTCTTGCAGACCCAGCCGTATTCGGTCATCGACGTTCATGGTGTCAGTACCGGAGAAGGTGGTAGTCTTGGAGTTAGGTCAGGAAAACCAATGTTGAGGTAGCCAAGGCTTAACCAGCAGACCTTTCAGTTGACATTGTCTAATGGCGCACAATATATCAACTGCGAAGTTCCGTGGTGTGTTTCCGCTTAGCCCACGCCTCCACCAATGATATTACCGGGAGATTTCGGACGTGGGTTTACTTATACTACTGGGCTTTAAGATGGCGAGAGGGGCCACAACAACGAAGATGGAGATGGAGATGCAGAGCTCAGATTTTAGTGGCGCATGCTCACTCTGGGCGTTGGCTAAGAACCAAGTAGTTCAACACAAAAAAAATAATAAGAAAAGCGAAATGTAAAAAATGTCAACAAAATTTGTAAGTAGGTAGTTGATGAATAATTGTACAAGTCTGGTAGCTGATGATTTCATTGGAATGAAGGAATAAATCTAAGCAATACCACAGCTAATCGAAATTGACTTCGCAGAAAAATAACTAAGCCTTTAAGTTCTGATATTATAGTTGAAATCACATTTGCCCTGCAATAAAATCCTGGATGGCATCGCCAACCTTCCTGTGGTTGCGCCCAAAGGTCTAGGAATCCAAAAGATAGCAAATTTTCAACATTTAAGTCTAATATAAGGGAGCTTCTAAGATCCGTTTTCGCAAATTAGAGTATCTTTTGCAATCAATGATGATCTACGGTTTCTTTTTCCCCACAAAAGCAGCAGTTCGGCGAAGGAACCAGACAAGGTCTGGGCAGGTTAAAATTTAGAAATGGAATTAGACACCGCAGTTTAGTGATTGCGACAAGTGCTGAAGATCTGATGATTTTGTAAAATTCAGGCAGCATCATTTGTCTCTGATCTCTAGCTCCTGTAATGAAAGCTGATGCAGGTAGTATTTGGATAACCAGACCATTCAGGCACGCTTTCCCCATGCAATCTGTCATTTCGTTTAGAAATAGACCATCATGCTCGAGCACCCAATGCAATATAATCACAGGCGAATGAGGGGGCACTAATGACTTGAAAGCTCGTAAAACCTGGGAGTCACGAGAAGCAGTGAGCGAGAATCGCAGACAGAAAACCCATCACAACCACTGCGGAACGAATTGACATACTTAGTTTATGGTGGCCTAGAAGTACAGCTAAAGCTTACGCTAGAAAGGTAGTTACGAAATCTGTTAGACGAAGAGAAAACAACCGAAAATATGCAAAAAAGTCCAATGCAGCACTTTTCTGTGCTTTAGACAGACAGACAGACAGACAGACAGACAGACAGACAGACAGACAGACAGACAGACAGACAGACGGACAGACGGACAGACAGACAGACAGACAGACAGACACAGACAGACAGACAGACAGACAGACAGACAGACAGACAGACAGACAGACAGACAGACAGACAGACAGACAGACAGACAGACAGACGGACGGACGGACGGACGGACGGACGGATCATTTTATTTTGAATGTGCCTCAACAGCCATTGGCCTAAACTAGCGCACACTAGGTCAGATACAAACACCAGGACATGAACCAGACACACTATAGAAAGAAAAAGAAAATCACAAAGACAAGATAGACAATAAAACAATAATCCAAAAAGAGCGATGAATACAGCGGCTTAGGCAAATATGTCCGCACTATGAAATAATAATAATAATAGTAATAATAATAATAATAATAATAATAATAATAATAATAATAAAATTGGAGGACGCTTAAGCTTCGCTTTCAAGAGTGGAACGCGACAGCGTTCCCGTCGACCCGCCAAGGGGTGTAAGACAATGGGCTACGGCGCAGCGACTACGCGCCCCGCATCGGACGCGCTGAGCGTCGAGCAACGCAGCGTTCGGCGCGACAACGAAATGTGCGCCTGAGCAAGCGACGCACGCCTGAGCCTTAGAAACAGCTCGTTTCTAAGGCAACACCGCGTTCACTAGAGGTGCTTTTGTACCGCTTTGAAGCATCGAACTCGTGGCTCAGAGTAACAAAGAAAAAAAAACTCGTGGCTCAGTGGTAACGTCTCCGTCTCACACACCGGAGACCCTGGTTCGATTCTCGCCCAGCTCATCTTGCAAGTTGCTTTTTATTTATGAAGTGCCTGCCGTGATTTATCGCTCACGGCCAACGCCGCGTACGCCGACACCGACGCCGACGACACCGGCTTTTCTGCGACACGAGCTCCTTAACGCTATCGCGTTAATAATGCCTTTATTGCCAATAATCAAATCAGTACATTCATACAGGCCTGCCAAAGCCTTTGAAGGCTTGAGCGGCAACGCCTGGCAGGCAGCAAAACCATACACGGTACATTAATAGACCAGTTATAAGCAGCGAAGTATAGAACACCAAAGAAGCTTATTACGATTTATACAGTGTCTATGAAAATAATTTTCATTCTGCATAATGAAACACAGAAGTACAGCAATGCGTGTGAACAAAAATTACCATGATATAATCCATAACCATATACCAGACTGACCGTCATGGTGCAAGGGAATTGCACAATCACATGCACGAACACAAGCAATAACGGTAAATAAACGGAACAAGAACGCCTTTACGAACAGATACGCCTTAGCAGTCTCTTTAACTTATATTTCGTTTTTGGACAGAAGGTGCTGTGCGGTAATTTATTGAAGTAGGTGGGCACATAATGGGCCCGAGCTCTAGTGCCGCACCTTGTGGAACAACGTGGCCTCCAAAAGGGGTCCCTGGGCCTTAAGCATCGGGAAGCTGTGTGCGGAACTAGGAATTGACTGGGCCAGAAGTGTTTTATAACAACCATTTGCATTAAAAGATCGTTGAAATTCGGCATCGAAAGTACTTTGAAACGGTCTGTGTCAGCATCCAGGCTCATATCATAAGATATGTTTTTTAAGAGGGAGTGCAGTGTCGCATTTATTCTGTTTTGCCAGCGGATAGCACAGTGCCCGTAAGTTGTTATTCCATACCGGAGTAGACTGTAGCCTAAAGCATGTGTTATTGTTTTCCTTACTGATAAGGGCATGTAGTATCTTATATTGTACAGTAGACAGGATACGGCGCGAAGTTTTTACAAACGTAAGCAAGGTGGCCGTTCCAAGAAAGGTCGCTGTCAAGATACAAACCAAGATATTTTACAACAGATGAGTACTGTAATGGTGTACAAGAACAAGCTGAACAATCTGAAGAATGCAAAACAAGAGGATAGTCAAGGGCTACATTCCTTAAAGGATTATGGAAGCAGATTAATTGCGTCTTAGATACATTTATAGTAATTAGGTTGTTTCGAAACCAATCCATAGCTTTTGTGGCAGCAGACTGTAAAGAAGCAATCGCATCAAAGTTGCTGTGGGCAGGAGTTACGATCATTGTATCATCGGTGTATTGATAAAGAGAAACAGGTATCACGCTAGAGAGGTCATTTACAAAAAAATATTAATAGTAACCGGCTGAGTATAGATCCCTGCGGAACTCCAGCATTAATAATAGAGAATGCACTATGAACTTGCCCAACTGAGACGACCTGACGCCTACCCCGAAGGAAATTTGCTAACAACGACCAGAAAGCACCCCGAAATCCTAACGAGAAAAGCTTCTTTAACAGCAGACCATGATGAACACTGTCAAAAGCCTTGCTACAATCAAGAAGGAGCGCACAAGCAACTTTATTATTATCGAAAGCTATATTCAACTAATCGGATAAATCTTTGAGGAGTGTTTGAGTGATTTTGCCGGGTCAGAAACCATACTGACTAGGCGACAAAATGCTGTGGGCGTCCAGAAAGCTTGTCATTGTTAACAATAAATGTTTTTTCAAGTATTTGAGCAATAGAAGGCAGAATTGAAATGGGGTGATAATATTCAATTTTATTACGCGTACCGCATTTATAAAGAGGTATAGCTTTTGCTGTTTTCAGTTTTACAGGAATTTCACCACTTGAAGTTATGCGATTAAGGAATGCTAGCAAAACTTCTTGGATGTATTCATATGTTCTGCACAACTCATTAATGGAAATGCCGTCAATTGCAGGAGATTTACTACATTTTAAATTGAATATAATCGATCTTAGTTCTTCCTGAGAAATTGAAGGCAGATATGCCGATTCACTAATGCTGTGACGCAAAGTGCACAAATCTACCTGTGAGTTTGTGTTTCTCATTGCGCGAGAGAAGTGATTATTAAACTAATCAGAAATAATCTGTCTGCCGCTGGATAAACTGGGAGGAAAATAATTCATTATATGAGCTCGCGTATTAGTGCCTCTAAAGCTGTTAATTAACGACCATGTTTTCTTACTACTGTAACTAGCGGCTTTAAATTGGTCTCGAAAATGTATTCGCTTTGCGGGGCGGATCATGACAGTAACTTTATTTCTGAGCTGCTTAAATTGGGCCCGTAGGACTGCACAATTCGGGGCACGCTTGCACTGGGCCCACAGCAAGTATTTTTCATTTATTACAGCGAGTATGTCAGACGACATCCACTTGTTATCCACGTTACGTTGTTTGATATGTATTGTTCGGGTAGCACTTTCTTTTAAGTTTTTGAACACTTCTACGAGTTTATCATATATGGCAGCAGGAGACTCTATTGCTAAAAAAAGATTTTCAGTCATATCGATCCACCATATTATCAAATATTTTCGGATCAAGCACTGAAATTAGTTTTTTTGGAATCTGTGGGTACTGTCGCAGTGTCTGGATAACTCATTGAGCCGCAAACGAAATAATCGTCAGCAAGTTTAATTTCTACAATATCGGATTTTATGGCTAGATTTTGAGCGCGAAGGATAACGTGATGAATGCAAGACACAGCGAGATTACCAGCCAAACATTCCTCATGAGTCGCTTGATAAATGCCGCATTCCAAGCCCCATTTGGAAAGGCTATCGAGGTAATCTGCGACCAAGCCTACAGTAGGACGCAAAAGGTCAATATTGATATCACCTATGATACACACGTGCTCTTCGAATGATAAGGTTGACAATGTGGAATCGAGTTGGGATAAGGAAAGCCGCGCATTAAAACTAGGAGGTCGGTAAACCGATAACAGAATCACCGAAAAAACAGGTGTGCTCAAGCGCAGCGATATCACTGCAGCTTGGGAAAAGGAAAAAGTTAACTGTAAAACTGCTCATCTGTTACTTATAAATGATGAATTATAGGTGACCGGCAAACGAGTCATGGGGAAAATTGCACGCATCTCAGGATAAAATGTGTCACAACCTTTGGCGGCTTTTGCATGAGGCCCACGAAATTGCAGTGACGTAAATAACTGGTCACAATCAATAGAGCCACGCACAATTTTGTGAAGGAACTGCATGCCACGCAAAAGTCCCCTTTCGTGAAGAGTACACATACTAAGGTCTGCTAAGGGAGAATCATAGTTATAAAAACGACGGCGACCAATATATATATCGTACAGTATGCGTACGAACTGGCCGTGAACATTTTTCGATTCGATTGGAATAGCTAACGGAGACGTCATTCCAGACTACTGACGCGAACTCGAGGGGTGGTCTCACGAGAGCACAATAAGTAGTGCGCATACACTCGTACCGATGGAATTGTCTTGTTAACCTAGAAATAATACCAAATTCTGTCAATGCGCGAAAAACAATTTTAGATACATGCAACCGGAAATCTAGCTTTGAGTCAACAATAACACCAAAGTCTCGCACATGGGCAGCACCAGATATTTTTCCGCCAAGAAAAGTTGAATTAAACCTAATGGTGTCGTGTTTTCTAGGAAGGGGTAAAAAGTATCATAATGTTCAATTTAGGCCTATTCATCAAGCACCATCTCTCGATGTTGATTGGGAAGTGTCAATGGAAATAGCTGTCTTGATGTGCATGTAAAAAAAAACAATCTTTTAATATAGAGCTTAACATGTTGCAAGATAGTACCTTTGCATTTTTAGGAAAAATGTCACCGAATTATTCTTTAAGGAATTGGCGTTCTTTAAGGAATTTCGTGAGTCACCTCACGAAATTGGACATTTAACTGAGCTAGGAGGGTACAGATAAAAATAATTCGCCTGCTGGCTTTAACAGAGGGTGTGAAATCAAGTCATATCCGAAGAGCAGTTCTGTGAGACTGCCCACGCTAACCATGAGTAAGGCATAGCGCTATATCACATTAAATAAGAAAATTATAATTGAAGAAATATTGCACTACAGTGGGTTGTGTCGTTGACTGAAGCCTGTTGTATTCATTTTCTAGAAAAGGCTTTCTTTAGTTATTTATGCCTTTTTGAAAACTATGGTTGGCCTTGGGAGTAGATAAAGGAACAGCGCGTTACAGTGGTTAGAGTGACCAAAACAAAGTGTGTGGGTTCTTATTTCGTAAATATTTCATGTCTGCTATCTTGTGCACATTTAAAATTTTCGTTGGTGTTACGATGTGATATACGTCAACTAATCGAGGGTGGCAGCTATGGTTCATCAACTTCCTGACTGATGGCCATACACTACTACGTGCTGTGTGGTTGACCAGAAAATTTTGTTTGTGCATAGGCGCTACAAGCGTGATTTGATTTGTTCTGCTGATCGTGATTGTTTTGTTTTTTTTATCTCTCCGCCGTCCTGCGCAGCGCTCAACTTTCCCGCAGTACATGAAGCTCTGGCAGGGCATCCAAAGCCAGGGCCAGGATGCGTTCGTGAACAGCTACGCCGAAGGCCTGGATCGCGTCATGGGCGGCTCGTACGCCATGTTCATGGAGTCGCCCGCCCTCGAGTACCTCGAGAGTCGGTACTGCGAGGTGGCGCAAGTGGGAGAAATCATCGGTTCCTCGGGCTATGCCCTCGCCCTGCCCAAGGGTGCGTGTGTCTTGATTCGGACTAAATAACGAGTCGTAGGAAGCGTCGACAAATCATTTGATCACATCCTTTGTGATACCGGTGTCTTCCATCTGCCATGTAATTCCGTCCGTTATTAGAAATGCAAGCAAGGCAGATATTCGTAGAAAGACGAAGACCTGAAAGGGATAAAAAAATGGTCAAAACTAGGGGGTCTAACGTTTCGGCAAGGAGAGTTATCTTCATCGAAGCGACGAAGAAAAAATCTCTTTGGTGAATCGTCGGCTACATAGATATCTCCTGTACGACCGATACTATTCATTCTATCGGTTAGAGTTTGTTTAAAAAAAAAAGCTGGACTTATACACGAAAACCAAAACAGAAACCCGAGAGCAATGTTAAGATGAGCTGTGTGTGTGAACAATGGTCCCGATGTGATGTAAATGTCAGTCATACCGCGAATGGAGCTTTGGTAAGCCGAATAAATAAGTAAATAAATAAATAAAAATCCGAGGACATCTTAGCACTTATGAATGCGAAAACATTGCTGAACTTGTGGGCAGGCGAGGGGATTGATACGCTTGGCGCGTTTTCATTCGGCCTTACCGAGGCGAGGCACAGTTGGAAATCAGGGGAGAGTTTGCTCGGCCAAGGAACGCGCCGATAACACATGCTTCGAGACCGAGAGCGAGGGTGACGTAGCGTCGCGACGATGCCCTCTTCCCTCACGCAACAGATGGCGTGTTGGTGATCCGTTTCACCGCTCTGCTCTGTCAAGGCGTGCTTGTGCCGTGGCGTCGCACCCAATAGGAATTTAGGGGCAGCTACAGACGCCGGACGCTGGCTTTTTCTCTCAATGAGCTATTTGGCGCTTCAGCATCAATAAACAAACAAACAAACAAACAAACAAACAAATAAATAAATAAATAAATAAATAGAAACGCAGTAACGAAAATTGGGGTTCTAGTTCTTACGCAGGCGCCTGGTGACCTCATGAAATTCAGACGGCGTCTGCTAGGGAGAAATATAATCATTTATTTAATATTTTGTCGATGAACGAGGACTATATTGTGTTATAAAAGGTACAAAAATGCTGAACCTAGAGAGTGTTTGGGGTATTTTTGTGGGAGAAAGCTACCTGAGACACGCGAAAATACTTTCAAGGCCGTTGCACCATACTAAGTGCTGACGCTGTGGATTCGGAGGAAAGATAAAAAATGGAACCTTGGCCATTCATTTTCTCCATTAATACCGAGCCGTTTACCGTCATGTAAATAAGAAATCGAGCCTCTAAGAAATCATTGATAATGCGAGATCAAAAGTAAGTGTTGCGCTATAGCGTGCGTGTAGATGATCATTTCCACTACTTGCGCTAACTGCTTCACAGGAACAAAAAGCACACTGATACACAACTGGTTTTTCATGCCTGTGAAGTATTTATCGAAAGCTTAGTAGAAATGAACAGCAATCAGCTAACTAGTCTTCTAGTTGTGCTTAAAGGAACGACGACATGGTCGTCCGACTATTCTCAGTGTATCCTTGTAACGAGAGTACCAGGGCTCAATATTATTATACAAAAAGAACTACGCTCTCAGCGCACGCTTCAACTTGAAATTTCGATTTTAAATCGCTGCCCAGAAGCCCCTCCCACCAGCAACGACCGCCATTTCGGCATGGTCTGTGTGACGTCAGGAAGTTAGAGGCCACTGCGGTGTCGTCTGCTTTGAAACAGTTCTAGACCCCATTGGTCGTTTCGCTCGGCATGCTCTGGCCCCCAACGGTGCAGCAAACGCCAAGAAGCACATGAAAAAACAAAACAGAGAATGACGGCCGTGACGTTTTTCCCGGTCCTGCAGTTCAGGTCCGGTGTAGGTCCGGTGCAGGTCCAGTTCAGGTTCAGGTGTAGTAGTACACGAAACCATGGCCTTCGAGATCAGCTTTTGTTACCCGAGGGAGCCATTTCCGGGAGTGTCAATGCATTTCTTCACCAGTAAGCGTTGCCACACTGCTGTAGGATTCAACTGTAACATCAAAAATATATATATATAGAGAAATTTTCTACTGCACTGAATGCGCTCAAGTATTCCTAACTTTTTATGGGTCGCGTGCGGTTGAACACGCAATGCGTAATTCAATCTCGAATACATGGTCTCACAGCCCACCTTTATTTAAGTGTACATTAATCGGTGTGTCGCTTGTGCTCGTTTGACTACTGCACGTGGAATCATCATAGGCATTTGCCGCTGAAGCTATGCCACGTGATTTCAGTTGGAGCGAATGAACATTTGGCTAGGGCAGGCGCTCTTTGAGAACCAATCTAGAGGAGGCCCAGTATTGTTGCGAATCGAAGCTGGAAGGGGACATAAACCACGCAAATGTGTCATAATTGTGATGGAATGTAGGGGTGTACGACTATACGAAAATGCTAATTCAAATTAAACAGTTTTTGTTACTACTCAGTTGAGAATTCACTATCCGAAGCTGTCAAATCTTCATTCCGTTCGAAGACTAAGAGAGAGGGAGTAAACATATTTATTCAGCACGTAGTCCTGTTCCTTTGGCTCCAGGAAGACCCTGATATGTGATACCGGTGTTCCCTGGAAGGTTAGGGAGAGGGCAGGCCAGGGAGGGAGGCAGCTGTATATGTAAAGCGAAACGGGGCCATGGTGGCAAGGTATTTTCGACGAGAATCGGGCTTTGAGGTATGTTTGGGAGTGAGGTCAGTATTAAAAGCGGCAACAACAGTTTTTTTTCCATTCTGCAGGCTGAAAGAATCATGCAAGGGGGGAATATTTGGAATGATTATGCTGCAGAGAGAGAGAGAGAGAGAAATAGAAGAAAACGCAGAGAGGTTAACCAGACGCACGTCCCACTCTGCTTCAGGAGAACTGAGCTTGGTGCGTAGACGAACCGGTTCCTGAGCGAATGTAAGGAGAAGATAACATGAGCACATGTTTCCAGTCGTTAAGCAAGCATGCCTAGCCATGGGCAGCCCACAAGCAAGCTTTCTTGATATAGCCAAGCTATTTATCAAATGGCCAAAACACCCACGTTTCAGTTCTTTCAAACTATTTTCATTGTTGTGATAGTACGCTTATATATAGCTCCTTCAACGAGCACTACACCTTATGATGCGCTTCAGGTGACACGTTTTTTTTTTGTTTTGTTTCGTTCCAACTGGGGTCATTGTGTGCAAGATACGATAACATGTCCGTTATTTCTCTTTTCCAAGCTTCACTACTGACCTGACATCAAGTTGGTAACAGCATTACATGTGAACCAATTTGTGCACGAGCCGCAGCCTGTGGGAATGGAGAAAGAAGTTAATAATAATATTTGGGGTTTTACGTGTCAAAACCACTTTCTGATTATGAGGCACGCCGTAGTGGAGGACTCCGGAAATTTTGACCACCTGGGGTTCTTTAACGTGCACCTAAATCTAAGCACACGGGTGTTTTCGCATTTCGCCCCCATCGAAATGCGGCCGCCGTGGCCGGGATTCGATCCCGCGACCTCGTGCTCAGCAGCCCAACACCATAGCCACTGAGCAACCACGGCGGGTGAGAAAGAAGTTAGCACTGTGAAGGAAGAATATGACATTCTCATCTATTTACCTCGTCCTACCGCTCCATTACACAATACGTTTTTATTCGAAGTTACTCCTTTTTATGTTCTTTTTTCAACTTGCTAACTGAGCTTACCAATATGCAATTCCTGGTGCATTCCTCATTATGGGTAAGTGCTACATTTGAAAGGTGCATCATCATCATCTATCTAAAATTATTATGTGGCGTAGGCTAGCCTTTATCTACCACAAAAGGATTAATCTGTTTATTTTAAATGTGCGGTGAACAATACACAAATATATTTCTTTCGAGCAGGTAGTGCCATAGAGAACGGTAGTAAGGGCTCTGTATCCAGCGTTCTATATCCGGAGGGTGTCCTGGACGAGCCTTCGCTCAAGACGACCGCCCGGCATAGAACGCTGGATAGATTGCCCTTACTGCCGTTCCCTATTGCACTACCTGCACAAAACAAATTTGGGTATCTTTTAACAAACATTCATTAAGGTTGAAGACACACGTCAAAATATATACGACATTACGTATGTCAAATAACCTACATCAGCATGCTTTTATTTTCGTACAGGCTGCTAGAACCATTTATATTTCACTTTGCTTAGTAATGAGAAAGATTCGGTATTCGATTTTATATTAGAAGGTCGCTTTTCTCAAGTTTTCGTACCCTAGTCGAACCCTCCTAATGAAGAATGATTGCCCGGGCACGTCCGCCTGTCGCAGGCAGCGCGTTCCGGTCGGAGTTGTCGGCGGCCATCATCCGTCTCAAGAGCGACGGCACCCTGCAGCTGCTTCGCCACTACTGGTGGCACGAGCAGGGTGCCATCAACTGCCCTCGCGAGCAGCCCGTGTACCGTCCCACCCCGTTCACGGTGCGCTTCGGCCGCCTCAGCCTGGTTTTCGTCTTCCTCCTGCTGGGACTCGTCATCACCATGCTCGTCATGCTGTTTATCTTTGTGCGCGGACACGCGCAGAAGAACCTCAGCGCCGAGTCGATGGTCAGTGCACACTCTATACGCATAACAAAATCTTTTACGATAAGTTCTGGATTCAATCCAGTTGCACTTACTGCCTCTCGCACTATATATATATATATATATATATATATATATATAGGGGTTTTCTTCAAAGTTCAGCACGCAGGACCCGACGTAACATACGCAGGAAAGAGACGACGAACTTTTTGGGAGACTTCTTTTACTTAACGTTTTCGGCTGGTGGACCAGCCTTCGTCAGAGTATAGTCACTATACTCTGACGAAGGCTGGTCCACCAGCCGAAAACGTTAAGTAAAAGAAGTCTCCCAAAAAGTTCGTCGTCTCTTTCCTGCGTATATATATATATATATATATATATATATATATATATATATATATATATATATATATATATATATATATAATTTATGGCCTGTAAAGTGCTTCTGCTGATGTTAGCTTCAAATTCAACGTTACTCTAACATCAGTTACAGCGTGGCTGTTACCTTTGGGTGTAAAATTGTACGCCTTACTAAATGTTACCATGATAAGAGCAGAGAACGAATACGTCAGAATGTAGGAAACCACAAGGCCACCATATCAGACCTATTGATAACATCCTTACAGGCCATATAAATTCGTTGAGTTTGTCCAGCTTCAATGAAACTTTTGACTGCGTAAAAAACTGAGTTTCATATATTGCATAGCGCAGCCTCCGTGCAAATCTTTACGTTGCAAGTACGAGTGAAAGTGTCATGAAAATCTTTGCAAAGTAGACGCTTTTGACGCCGAACCTGAAATAAAAAAGGAATCGTCATCATTACCGTACGCCAGAAGTGACACGTCACCGAGAACGCGCGGCTGCAAGGCATGGCTTTCGAGCCTAGGCGGCCATTACAGCTACCCGCGCCTCCCTGATAAACCTCGGGTCGACGTGCTCGTAATTACGTCATATCCGCTAATCAACAGGGGCACACGTCGTTTGCTTAGGGGCTGTTTAAAAGCTACTTCGAAGCACTTTCGTCCAGGCGTACCAAAAGACAACCTGCCTCGTCGAAACGAGCATCGGTACCGCGGATCGAGACGACCTCCTTCGTTGTTCAGATTTAGATCCTTTGATAGGAGTCTCAGTCTACCAAGCAACCTTTGGCTTGACCTCGGGAGTGCCCGGATCTTGCGTTAGCGCTGTTTCGTTCTTTTGATATAACGTGTCGATGACTGGCGCATTTCATGCTGCGCAGAGTGCCGTCTGGAACACCCTGGTGGAAGAGCTGCGTGCGGCGATGCTGTGCCGCAAGGAGAAGCGTGCCAAGGAGGAAGAGGACGCGGCCAAGGACCAGCAGGAGGCCGCCGCGACCACGACTCAGCCACAGCAGCCCACCATCACCACTCCGAATGACACCGCTCCGTGAACCCCCGTGTGGCGCTGGACATTGGGCTTGCGCCATCCGGGGCGCACGAGCCAGCACAAAAGATCAGTGGCCGGCCCGTGGCACTCGCCGGTCTCGTCGCATCATACTTCGCAGAGCTCGCCTTCGTCCTCACAGAACGGTGCGCTTCTGAATTGCGAAGCCAAGGTCCTTGCCCGAATGAGTTCTTTATTTTTCTTTGTTTATTGCCTCTATTGAGGCGTTTTGCCATCTGCTACAATGAAGTATTTCGTCGCATAGGCTTATACGCCGATAAAACATTTCAGTCGCCTTCATTTCGTTTAATTTCAGCCAAACAGAATTGTGAGTATCAGTACATGAAATGAAAATTAGACGAAAATGTGTTCTCCCGGTCATGATAAACAGCGGCGCGTCAACGTGGCGATACGAAGAAGCCAACGAAAGCACGCGGTGTTGCGCAGTTTTCTGCCGGGGCTGTCGCGTATGCAAATAAGGAAGACGAAAAGCCTTCTGCTATGACGCGCACTTCAACACGTTGTTACAGCGATCTGCGTTTAGGATACTCTGTTAATCCGAATTGCCTGGACATGTATGCACTCCATTAAACTTTCTTAAAGCTGAGCCTCAGATGGCATAACGGATTTGTAATATCCCTTCAGAATCTGCGCTAACATATCAGCGCGGATGTTGTACCAGATTGGGAGGCGCATTTTCATCAATTACAGCGCTGACTGCTCTCTCGGCAAACTGCGTCGTAAATTGTGTTTTTGGGACCACTTCGCACTGAAAGAATTCAGCGGTGTCGGTCATGAGAAGCTAAACAGCCGCCACAGAAAGCAAGCAGTGGACTTCGAAAATGTTCACATCTGGACATTTTTACTGTAATGCAGGTAGGAGCCAGACTGCGAGAAAATAGCGAATATTTAATAACAGAGGATGGGAACGTATGGAAGGTCACATGGTTTTTTGTCTTTTCCTTAGATAAACCATGGCGTCCAAGTTCACTAGTGTGCGTGCCTTTCGGTCTCAGAGGTGATGGATGAACATGCCACTGACGCGAAACAGGAAAAGGACAAACAAGAAGAAATGTCAACACTGGGACAAAAACTAGTCATAATTAGAACATGCCAAACAACTCCACAGCAATGGTTATTGAAATTTAAGAACATTTCCTTCTTCGAGTGGCTTGAAAACTCGTTAGGGTGTTACAACTTCACACATTTCTAAACGCTGTCATGTGCTGAAGACATTGCAGCCTAGCTGAAACGGCGCTCACGTTACAATTAATTTGGCCAAAAAACGCTTAGCGAAGGAATGAAATGATGTCCAGTTACTGACAGGGGAAGCAAAGTGAGATTTTATTCGACCTTTGCAGAGTTAAGCGCTCGTGATATCAGCTGATGTCCCAAAACACCTTTCCGTAGTCTGCCGCGTCATCTGGTGCTAGCAAATTTGTTAATTTGACCTCGTAACATTGTAAAATGTCGAAGTTGAAGTCGCACTGATTACGTCATATACTCGGTCACCTTGGCAGCCTGCCCGAGGGTTACTGCGCGGTGCAGTGCGAATAACCTTTGCTAGGTGTGCGAGAACAGCGCAACGCGACAGACGTGATTCCAGGGGAGACTTTTTTTTTACCATCGACGTGTTGTAGCTCCGGCTTTGCTTTCAATATCGTAAGCTTCCCAAAGCAGGCAAATGCATGATGGATCTCGTTTTTTTCCCTTCAGTCAGCGACGAGGCTTGTGATATGCAAAATCAGTGCGTGTTCGAGTTTATTCTTCAAGCATTTTCATGGTAGGCAGCAATCTTCGACAAGCTAGCCTTCTGTTTGCGTGTTTTATATTGTTACTTAGCGGTTTCTCCTGTTGCATTACAAGAAAACACAACTTGTCAGACACGGGGCTGTGGTGAATATTGGGTCCCTGCTGCATATTTCAGTTCTCATAAAACAGCATCAGAACGGTTATTTGGTTGCTCGAAGAAAATGATAATGAGGAAGGAATATGCTCGTCATTCGGCGGATTTTCTTGGCCGTAGCTTATACGTAGTTTGATTTGTTAGGTGTAATAGTTCGCTCTTTTAATTTAGGTAGGTTTAATGGTTACACAGCTTCATCAAGGACTTCTATTCGCTTAAATTGGCGTCTCATAAGTTACACTGGCAGAATTTCACACTTCTAGCATTAATTCGCGACTTCGTTTTTTCAAAGATCACTCATTTTCCACAAACCAATTCATTCGATCAAAGCACCTATTTACACGACTAAATAGCATGTAATTCAGATATTCGGGATTGTAGCTGATCACCGCTCGCAACTGGAGAAGACGCAAGACATCAAATGAAGAATTTTCATGCGTCCGAGTGCCGATATGACTTTTCATCATTTGCACATGTGTACGGATGGCTTAGCGCAAGTTATGTAAAGTTAGTTTGACAATAAAAAAAGAAACTCGTCGAGAAGTGCGCAACCAGTTCTTTCCCTACGGTACGAAGCGTGACCAGGCACAATATTCTTTAAAAAAATTGTGCAGATCTCACGCATGCACTGTGGGAATGCGGAGCGTTTTGCAGGCAGCTGGAAATGGAACATCGTTTGAGGTTCCGCAAAGGTTGACCAGTATACTCATGTAAACTCAGTATTTGTGTGTGTGACGAGAATACAGTGAACAAGAACGCGAGAGTGCGTATGTGAGACGATAACAGCAAGACGGCGACGACGGTAAGTACAATTGCACAATTTCTAGGAGCAATCGAAACCATGTGAACAAACGGCACGGAGGTGCCAGATGGTCAAGAAGCGCAGAAGCTAAATGTTCCTTGAGGACAGCGCGTGAAATCACATGCAGGTCACAAACGGGTCACAGACTGCACAACCTGAATCTCATGTCCTTTCATGGCCACTCGCACGAAAGGCGTGGTGCAGCCGCTCGCCTTGGCCGAGCCGTGATGGTGGTGCCATAGTGTAATTCGATGGAGCATTGTCGTACTCGGACACTACGTGCACCCGGAAATAGCACGCCTCGATGTTCGATTGAGCAGCCTGGTAACGACGACAAGGGCCGCGATCCGCTGCGAGCTTTGGGAGGAATGAGGAGGAGGCGCGTTGTTGTCCGGCGCTCGGAAGTCAACGCTCGTGAGAAACCTCCTTTGCAAACGCTGTTTAAGCGGATGAAACCACCACCGGGTGTTCGCGTAGATGGCCCGCGAGAATGAGAGGGGAGAGCCGGATTATGAAGCTGGAATGACGAAGCAGACCAACGCGGTAACACGAACAGGAGCGTCTGGTCATCGACCCAATTTAGCAGAGAACTTGGTCCACTGCGTCGACGTAAGTTCTTGCCATGAAATTGTCATGCCGATACATTCATGCATGTCACGAAATTATCTCAATCTTGTGAAGCATGTTGCGACATTCATGGGAATCGTGTCATGGCTTGGCATGCATATCACGGCGTTTATTCCAATCATTTTGTGACATACCAGCATGAAATTTCATTAATGACCCGTATGCATGTCACGCCAAGCATATCCAGCATATATTGAGCTAAAGCAATGCATGTCATGCCATTGAGTTCAGTATAGCCATCCATAGGCGGAAAGTTTTAATTTTCCCGTGAGGATTGTGCTGGGGCCCGAACAGCTTTGCGGACATTATATATATATATATATATATATATATATATAAATATATATATATATATATATATATATATATATATATATATATATATATATATATATATATATATATATATGTATAACAGTTGCTGTTCTGATTCCGTGGCACGCGTTGGGGCTGCGGCCACTCCTCAGATAGTTAACGAGTCGCAAACACCAAGAAAATTAAAACTTTATCCTGTGCATTTACATACTCGTAAAAACGCGGTGCTGCCACAGTCGTGCAGCGCGAAAGAACAAAAGAGGCGCCGGTCGCGTAAACAATGCAATCCGAGAGGGAGGAAACGAGAGTGACGGCGCACGGGGAGAAGGAAGAAGAAGGGAGGGGAGAGGAGTCCAATGTTCGCAGACGAAGGCGGCGCCCGGGCGGGAAACTTGAAATGGACACGGGACAGCACACTCCCCGTCTGGTTATACATATAACCACTATATGATGTTTTCAGTCCTCACACGGAATAAGCAGGACTGTCTCGGTCACAGGACGGAGAAACGTCTTGATCACTCCCCGTGTTGCCGTCTTGATTTCCACCTTTCGCACCTTGCCGTCCGCACTCGCGATAACGTTCACAATGAGTCCCATGGGCCACTCGTTGCGGTGAACCTGGCTGTCTCTCAGGAGGACGAGGTCACCTGCCTTGAGACTCCGCGTTGGGGTCTGCCACTTGCGACGACTCTGCAGGGTGGTAAGGAACTCGCGTCGCCAGCGGCACCAAAAGACGTCGGCCAGCCACTGAACCTGCCGCCACTGTCGCCGATATATATCTTTGTCATTAAAGACTGGTGGCACTGTGTTGCCGCCGACCTTCTGGGTCAGAAGCGTTGCCGGAGTCAGCACTTCCCAGCACTCGGGGTCCGTTGAGACAGGAACGAGGGGTCGTGAATTTATGATCCCTGAGACTTCTGCCAAGAGGGTTACCAAGACTTCGTGAGTAAGGCGACGAGAGGTATTCTCAAGAAGCATGGAGTCCAAAATTCGCCGTGTGACTCCTATCATCCTTTCCCACACTCCTCCCATGTGAGAAGCATGAGGGGGATTGAACACCCAAGTGCATCCATGGTCTCACAGGAATGTTCCTAGCTTCTCGTGGTCTGGGCCAGTGGTGCTCACCTTTAGTTCGGTGCATGCTCCAACAAAATTTGTCCCGCAATCAGACCTCAGTTGCTTTGCCGGGCCCCTTATGGCAAAGAATCTGCGGAGCGCATTAATAAAACTTGAGGTATCCATGCTCTCGATTACTTCAATATGAACAGCACGGATACTCATGCAAGTGAAGAGTACGGCCCACCGTTTACTGTTGGCCTCACCGCCTCTGGTGCGACGAGACGTGACTTGCCACGGGCCAAATACATCTAGTCCGACATAAGTGAAAGGTGGCTCGGTGCTTAGTCTTTCTGCGGGCAGGTCTGCCATCATCTGCTGTAGCTGCCTTCCTCTGAGCTTGCGACATGTAACACAAATGTGTATATATGAGGCGATGCTACGCTTAGCTCCGACGATCCAGAACCCAGCTGCCCTGACTGCTCCCTCAGTGAAGTGGCGTCCTTGATGTTTGACCTGTTCGTGATAATGCCGCACAACCAGGGTGGTGACATGGTGTCGCCCTGGCATGATGATGGGCTTCTGCTCTTGCTGGTCGAAATGGTTGGCCCTGCCCAGTCGGCCACCGATTCTCAAAAGACCGTCGGAATCAACCCATGGATCCAGTCTCCACAGAGGGCTTGACTTCGGTAGTCGCTTTCCTCGTTGCAAGCTTTTGAACTCCTCTGAAAAGGCTTCCTTCTGGACAGATAGAATAATGGCTGCCTTTGCTCGGGCTAGGTGTTCTGCAGAAGGTCGCACTTGGTGAGATGAGCTGTTACGCGGGCAGTTTGACACGTTTTCAGAAGTGCCCCGAATTTTGTCCACTAGCCGTACGAGCGTTCCAACTGCGCGAGTCAGCGTAATCCAACTTGAGAAGCGCTCGAACCGCTTGCTGCCGAGTTGTTTCACGTCCACACTGGTTGCGAGAACATTTGCCTGGGGCCGCACCTCCGTGTCGGAGTCCGCATCGACCAAGTCGAACTTGCCCTTCAATACCTGCGAGCAGTGTTCTTGACGATACAAAAAGTCCGGGCCTGTCAGCCAGGTCGATCCTGCCATCTGGGCCGCTGGCACAGACCTGGTTCCTAGATCCGCAGGGTTCATGTCAGAAGGAACGTAGTGCCATTGGTCTGGCCGTGTAGAGCTCCTTATGCGTTCCACCCTGTTACTGACATACACAAAAAACCTTCGCGTCTCATTATGTATGTAGCCTAGGACGACCTTGCTGTCAGTATAGAAGTTTACAGCATCAAGTTCCATATCTATTTCACGACTGATGAGTTCTGCTAGCTCCACTGCCAAGACTGCGCCGCACAGTTCAAGCCTTGGGATGGTGTGTTCCGGATGCGGTGCTAGCTTAGCCTTTCCTATGACGAACCCGACATGACACGCACCATCTGGATATGTCACTCTGAGGTACGCCACTGCAGCCACAGCTTTCGTTGATGCGTCGGAGAATATGTGCAGTTCCTTCCACTGTGCGGTAGTGAGTGAGGCAGGGGCATAGGTGCGAGGTATGTCCAGCTGCTCGAGTACTTGCAAGGAGTCTTTCCACACCTCCCAGGCGGCCCTCTTTTCGTCAGGAAGTGGGCAGTCCCAGTCGCATGTCAGAGCGACTAGCTCTCGGAGGAGGGACTTTCCTTGAACGATGACTGGAGCAACAAACCCAAGTGGGTCGTACAGGCTATTTACCACTGACAAGACACCGCGCCGAGTGAATGGCTTTTCTTGGAATGGAGTCGTAAATGTGAAGACATCCTTCTTCAGATTCCAAGAAACTCCCAGACTGCGTTGGATCGGCTGTGAGCCATTGCTCAAGTCAAGATCCTTCAAATCGTTGGCACGGTCTTCTTCTGGAAATGCTTCCAACACTGTAGGGCAGTTAGAGGCTATCTTATGGAGCTTAAGGTTCGATGCGGCCAACATCTGTTGCGTGCGGCGTATTAGGCTGATGGCGTCCTCGTCGTTGTAGAGAGACTTCAACCCATCGTCGACATAGAAATCCCTCTCAATGAACTGCCTGACGTCGCTGCCAAATTTTTCCTCTCCTTCTCGTGCTGTTCTCCGCAGCCCGTACGTTGCAACTGCTGGTGAAGGGCTGTTTCCAAACACATGTACCTTCATTCGGTACTCTACCACGTCACTGTAGATGTTGTTGTTGCGGAACCACAGAAATCTCAGATAATTTCGGTGGTCGTCTCGTACCAGGAAGCAGTAGAACATGTGCTTAATGTCCACAGTAATGGCCACTGGCTCTTTCCGGAATCGGATGAGCACCCCAAGCAGGCTGTTGATCATGTCTGGACCGGTAAGCAGCACACTGTTTAGAGACAGGCCCTTAAACTGTGCACTGGAGTCGAACACGACTCGTGTTTCCCCAGGCTTTCGTGGGTGGCAAACACCAAAGATGGGGAGGTACCAACACTCTTCTCCCTCTCGAACCGGTGGAGCTTCCTCGGCGTGGCCGTTCTTGAACATCTTCTCCATGAAGCTCGCGAATTGTTCCCTCAGTTCCGGCTTTCTCTTCAAGGTCCGTTGGACAGCAGTGAGGCGTGACTCGGCCAAGCACTTGTTATTCGGAAGCCAAGGTCTTGGACAACGAAATGGAAGAGGTGCTACCCAACTGTTGGATTCGTCCCTTGAGAACTCGTCATCCATCAGCTTCAAGAACTTCCTGTCCTCGACGGAAAGGGAAGGTCTGTTGTCATCCTTCGTTGTGTGGAACAGCGTTTCAGCGACCCCATCGCCACAGCGGTCTTTCCTAGCAGCGTTCTGAGCTGGTTGGAAGCAGTCTGTCGACCCTTGCGTGTCAGCGAGCTTCTCCTTGGCAAGAAAATGATTCTGGCATGGCTCGAAAATGGAGGGACGTCCATTTTCAAGGACGTTTGTTTTGAGATTGCTCACAGAGTCCGGTGGGCGACTTCGACTTATGCAGACATTCCCCACGATGACCCATCCCAGATCCAGTCTCTGAGCAAATGGAGCATCAGCCGGTCCGTTGCGCTGTTGTCGAACCTTGTGTACTCTGAGGATATCTCTCCCGAGGAGAAGTAGAATCTTGGCCTCTGGGTCCAAACGAGGAATGAATTTAGCTACAGCTCTGAGATGGGGGTGATGCGATGCCACTTCCGGTGTTGGAATCTCGTTCCTGTTGTTAGGCATCTCGTTGCACTCGATGAGCGTTGGCAAGGGTAGCTTCACGGAGCCATGAATGTCCTCAATGAGAAAGCCGGATGCTCTTCTTCCTATCGCCTCTGCAGTTCCAGCACATGTCCTTAGAGTGTAGGGGGAACTGTCACCATTGAGCCCGAAAATGTCGAAGAACTCTGTTCTTGCAAGGGACCTGTTGCTCTGGTCGTCTAAGATGGCATACATTTTTTCAGTGTTGTGAGGCTGAGTCGGGTGACTAACTTTCACCAAGCAGATCTTAGAGCAGGATTTGCCACCGCCGCTTTGACCGCAGACCTCCGTACACTTTGATGACACTTCAAGTGCGGAATCTTGGTCTCGACCTACATCTTCAGAGTCGTGATGAGCTGCAGGAGACTTATGGTTGACATTTCCGGCATGAAGTGCTGTGGCATGCCTCTCGCTACCACAATCGTCACATTTGAGAACTGTTTTACAGTCTCTTGCAAAGTGGTCTGTTGAAGCGCAGCACCTGAAGCATATTCCATAATTTTTCAGCAGAGATTTTCGTTCATCCAGCGGTTTTTCTCGGAAAGTACGACACTTCCGGAGGGGGTGAGGCTTCCTGTGCAGAGGACAATACTTGGTTGTATCATGCCACTTTGGTGCGTTTGAGGGCGGATGGTCGGTGCTTGCTTCCACGTCCGTCAGTTGCACTGAGATGGGCGTTCTTCTCGTGCCGTCATTCGCAGCCCATCTGTCTGCTCTTGGGAGCCTTGAAGGGGTGCCACTTGCAGTGTTGAGTTTGAAGCTAGGATCATTTCTCGTTTTCGCTTGGTCCCTGATAAAGCTGGCAAAGAACGAAAAAGGGGGAAAGGCGACCCGATGATCTCGTTTGTACTTCGATCCTTTCGCTATCCACATGTCTTGCAAGCGCTGCGGCAGTTTTTCTACGATGGGGTTTACCCCTCTTGCCGTGTCCAGATAGGAAAGCCCAGTCAGCTGAGGGTCACATTTTGCAGCCTCAACTTCAAGAAGCAGGTCTCCCAGCTCTCTCAGTTTCTCGGTGTCCTTGTCGGACAGTCTGGGGAAACTTGCGATTCTCCTGAAGATGGCCTCTTCTATAATTTCCGGACGACCATAGCATTCCTCAAGTCTTTCCCAAACTACATCTAACCCGGCTTCGGGGCAGTCGACGTGCACGGAACGCAGCCGCTTTGCATAGCTCGACGACTCGGCACCAAGCCATTTCACGAGAAGATCAAGTTCTTCGCTTGCCGTAACCTCGAGAGTCCGTGTCATTCCCTTGAATGTAGATTTCCACGCCCGGTAGTTCTCAGGGCAGTCGTCAAACTTCGTAAGTGAAGTACTCACAAGGTCGCGTCGAATCAGATACTTTGCCATGGCGGTCAGTTCTGGGGCGTTAGCTTCATCTCCCTGCTGACGAGCAACGTTCTGGGCGATTCCTTGGTTGTGAGCGCTAGGAGTGCATGGAGCGTGGTCTTCAGCTGCTTCATCAACGTTCTGAAAGACGTAATGCTCTCCGCCGTCATGCCGCTGCGATTGCTGGCGCGGGCCAATGCGCACGTGAGCCTGGTCAAGCACGTAGTCAAAGGTACGTTGAGCGCGGTCTTCGGATGCCTCCTCCACAGTCCGACAGATGTGATGCTCCCCGCCGTGCTGATCTACGGCAGCCTCCAGGATCTCTGCTTGTGCTTCCGCGGCGGCCGCTTCTCTATCCAACTGCAACACATGTAACTCGGTGTCTAGCTCGACTTTCTTGCGTTCGATCTCCGCGGCCGCATTTTTCTCTTGTTCTTCGAGTTTGGCCTTTTCCAGTTTCACCGCGGCTTCTTTCTTCATAAGAGAAGCCTGCACTCGCGCCGCGGCGGCCTCCGCTCTTGCTCTGGCGGCGAGCATGCTTGGCGTTGTCGAGGCGGTCGAACGCTCCGCACGGGCTGAGCGCGACGAATGCCGTGACTGCACAGAGCTTGCCATTTTCTCAGAGCATGCGAGACGAGATTGGTCCGGACTCACTTGAGCAGCGGGCGACTTGCGGTCTTGCGACGCCATGCCGTGTGTGGCTGCGAGGCGAAAACGGAGCTTCGCAGCGCGGAGCCAGCGAGCCGAGCCGCCTAAGCCTAGGCGCTTTGGAGACGCGCGTGAGATGCCGACTCGGCGTTCATCGCGTTTTTACTGTTCTGATTCCGTGGCACGCGTTGGGGCTGCGGCCACTCCTCAGATAGTTAACGAGTCGCAAACACCAAGAAAATTAAAACTTTATCCTGTGCATTTACATACTCGTAAAAACGCGGTGCTGCCACAGTCGTGCAGCGCGAAAGAACAAAAGAGGCGCCGGTCGCGTAAACAATGCAATCCGAGAGGGAGGAAACGAGAGTGACGGCGCACGGGGAGAAGGAAGAAGAAGGGAGGGGAGAGGAGTCCAATGTTCGCAGACGATGGCGGCGCCCGGGCGGGAAACTTGAAATGGACACGGGACAGCACAGTTGCACTTAGAGAAACATTGTGGGACGACCTCAAAGAATTGTTCACGGAAGTGACGGCCTTATATGAGTATATACAAGAAGTCATAGTAGGAGGCAGTTCAATTTCGCAGCCTGAATCCTCTCCCACCACCAAGAATTTGGCTTCTCTCGTGTGTGTAATCTTCCTACGTGAAATAGTATTATACTTCGCTATACGGCTTCACTTTTCCGGAGAAACTGTATTGAACCGTCCGCGTTTAGACGAACCAGTTGACGTAATCTCCACGTGGCCTGCTTTGTTGGCACTCTCTACGAACCAGCCAGCGCTGACGTTGATTAAAGGGTGCCGCAATCCGCTACAGGTGGTTCACTGTCTTTTCTTTCCATTTTCTCCCCTTTCTTGCTTACGAAAGCTCTGCTCTATAGATGCGAAAGACGAATTCACTATTACGGAAGCGTAATGTGTCAATGCAAGCTCGAATCAATATATTCTTATAGTGTACCTTTAGGGCTGGGTGTGTTCAGCATGGAAGGTGACAAACTCTCGATTATGCTAAGATTTATGTCAGTCTCGCTCCACTTCTAGTTCATGGCTATATCACTTAGAAGAATGCTCGTGATCTTATTTGCCAGTATATCTACGCGATTGTGCTGGAACAGGGTGACACCTGCCGATAGGAGAGAAGTCATCTCGCTTGCGATCATGGATGACGCTTCCACGACGCAATACGAGGAACGACACTACAAATGACAGGAATGGTAAGCGGATCGCGTTTAATTGGCACAACTCTCCTTTCTCATTAAATACGCTGCGATATGTCTGTATTTACACCGGTCCTTAAAAGCCTCTTTAGCTCGGCGGCTCCTGTCATGTATATACATGTGGACAGAGAAATCATTTTTTCTCGGCAACCATGCCACGAACTTTGATGAGGTTGGTCGAATTTAAAAGAAGTCGCAGTTTCGCTTAAAAGGCGAAGCATCGATTGTGGTAGCAAGTCAACAGACAGCTATAAAAAGTAAGGATAGTAGTTTTATTAGTCGTATAAACTTACAAACATTTACTTAATAAATAAACTAACAACTATGGTGACAGATCGCACAAGCAAAAATCAAGACATCATACTCGATGAGCGCGGAGACTAGCTGTCAAAACGCTGGCGTGAGGAAGAGCGGCAGCAGCACCGAGCGTAGTGACCTTCGTACTGTCTATCGCTTCAACGCAAACTGAGCAGCGAGAACAAAGCACGCACAAAGGGATGAGTCGTCTAAGCGCCTAGACTCTGCACCTGAACACAGATCGCTCTCAAGGTATGGCGCGCGCGGCCGCGTAATTCGCCGTTGCTGTGGGAGTACAACGCCGCCCCCCTCTCTTCCCCCGATACTTAGCGCGTGATGGAGGAAGTCGCGCTTCCTTGGCGCTTTCCTTCCTTGCGCGCCCTATTCAACCGCGATCGTCGGCTTAGATCTTTCGCACGCTTTCACTCGCACATACAGCCTACGGCCCGCGGCGACGGTGTTATCACCCTTGAACTTTATATGCAATATCATGGCGACGTCGATGGAAAGAATGCGCCTGGAGTGTCAATATAATTGCTATCGCAATAAAAGTAAAATCTGTTGACTAAGAACGTAAAAATTTCCGGTGATCATGATACTCTCTAATGCAAAGTTTGGGCGCAGTTGTATGGGTGTTTTCAACTCGGGATATACTGAGGCAAATTTGAGACCGAAATCACGGCACCGACTGGCAGTGGGCCAGTGCCGTCAGCGCCTTCGCAGATGGAGGGGAAGTATGCAGGGGCGGTGCCAGAAGTTTTTTATCGGGGACATCCACGACTACTGAGTTCCTTCGGAAGGGCTGGGACGCGAGGAACTTGAGCGTTGTGTTTTGGCTATGTTTAACTCACTTCCGCTTTCCTCTCTTATTTTATAGATGCTCCAATTAATCGATCGGAGCTCCAAGATAAATCTTCTTACATAGCATCTGCGCTTCCTTCAGTCGCTCAAGACTCCAATAAACATGCCCGGTGTTCTGCTTAGGTAAGTGCAGCATAAAATATATCTACGCTGAGCCTCTTCAATAGATGTCAATCATTGCTCAGCCCAACGGTTCTGTGCATTATAATTTATCCCATGTTTCTTATCGTTGTTATTATATTTATTTTCAATTTAATTACCCGGACTTTGTAGTTGTTCGGCGTGCTTTCCTTGCGGCATTTAACCATGAAATAATGTGGAAAAAGACGAACATTTATTTATGTACAACACGCTCATCCGAGAGCACAACAGTGTTGCGATGCGGATACCGCTTCCTCAATGGCTATATTCCTTTAACAACAGCTTGACTGGGCTGAAGGCATTCTCAAAAAATCAGTGTCAATGAGCTATTCCAGCAACGCCGTAAGATTTAAATTAAAATTCAGCATATTTACACATCATGGCTTCCGCTAGGGAAATGAACATTTACATGGTACATGGCACCACACCTACTGAGTGTTCTGGCACTGGGTTACACTACACTTCAGCGATGTGATTGGGATCTCTGCATGGCCAAGGCTCAACTCTGCCCAGTATCCCAGCGGAGATCACATGAAATGGCATTGAAACCAGCTCCATATGTAAACATATGTGTGCGTCAATCGTGTGTATATGTGTGCTGCCTACGGTTACACAGCACGCGCGGTTATGCGACCTGGGCAAGGCGAAGCTTGCTCTCTGCCGAAGAGGCCTGTGAGCGGAAAGCGCCTGAAAAATAGCCTACTACATCCGAGGCACGAGCATGCCGGTTCGCGCAAGCAGACTGAAAAAGGAAGTGTAGCCCATTATTAAATCCATTTAGAACCTTTGAAACCATCTTTATCTTATTGCGGCAGTTCGCGCTGTATTTCAAGCGCCTATTCTATCACAAGCGATAGGGTAATTGCTTGGGATAAGAAATTTTCTATAATAAATTGTTATGCTTAAGCAAGGCCATCCTTTGTAAGCCGCATTGCTCTCATACATCTACCTCCAAAATATAAGACATCAAAATTGGCATGTTGTTTTATTCCGCCTACTTTGGGTCAGCTTTTCGGCGCTATCGGGGGGGCGGGGGAGCAAAGGGGGTCAGGCGAAAATAACTGAGGGGGGGGGGCTGCCGGCCCCCGTACTGCCCCCCTCCCTTGTGCTACCCCTGAAAGTATGGTAAACTATCGCATAATGAGCGGCATCGGAGCCAACTGTGGAAAAAGACAAACGCGCGAGCAGTGGCAGGAGCGCGAGGACCAGTATGGGAACGTTGCAGATGAGCGGCATTGAAGACAGCTGTGGAAGAAGATGACGAACAACGCGCGAGCAGTGGTACGAGCGCGTTTTCGCAATAACACCGAGGGATGCTGACATTTCAGCCCAGGTACGGGCGCTAAGAGCTACGTTCTCAAACCGTGCAAAGGACAGGACGAAAGCAGAGACGACGTACACAGCGCCCACTGACAACCTCTTTTATTCCAAAATCAAGAAAGGGGCTGACAGATGGAATAGCACACTGTGGTATAAAGTTTGTAAACAGGGATAAGGTGCCTCTGAAAGGCTGGCCAACGTTTCGATAGGAGGAGCTATCTTCGTCAAAGGCGGCCTCGTCATGCTCGGCATGTTAGTTTTAAAGGCTTAGTGTAGTGACGTCACGTGCGTTTGTCGTCGGTGGCGGTTGGTTATAAAGGGAGGGACTTCAGAGGTAATGAACGCTGTCGCCTGACGTCTTTGAACGTCGTTCCCAAGATAAGGGGACAAGAGCGGGAGAGTGGGAAGGCGGGGAGAAAAGAAAAGAAAGAAGAGAGAAATAAACAGAGAGGAAACCAATAGGAAAGAATATAAGGGGGGGGGAGAACAAGGAAAGAAAGGAAGCGGGCATGGGAGGGCGTTGGGGAAGCGAGAGGCTAGACAGCATTCAGAGGTCTCATTGGCGGCATGTTTTTGTGGCATCAGAAGAGCCGGTCAGGCGGTCTGTGCGTGAGTAACACAAGAGACAATAGTTTTTTGGTCTCTTGTGTTACTCACGCACTGACCGCCTGACCAGCTCTTCTAATGCCACAAAAACATGCCATCAATGACACCTCTTAATGCTCCTTAACATGTCGCTTCCTCAACGCCATCCCATGCCCCCTTCTTCCTTTTTTTTTGTTCTTTCTCCTTTTATTGTATTTTTTCCTCTTGGTGTCCCCCGGTATTTTTTCACCTTTTCTTTCTTTTCTTCCCGCATTCCCACTCTGCCGCTCTTGTCCCCTCGTCATGGGAACGCGGCTCACAGACGTCAGGCGACAGCGCTCATTACCTCTGAAGTCTCTCCCTTTATAAACACCCGCACGTGACGTCACTGCACTAACCATTTAAAACTAACATGCCGTGGATGACGACGCCGCCTTCGACTAAGATAGGTCCTCCTATCGAAACGTTGGCCGGCCTTTCTGAGGCACCTTATCCCTGTTTACAAACTTTAAACCTCTTTTATTGCACTTTTAGTTACAGTATATAGAAGTACCTATGCGCAGAAAGGTACAGAATTGTAGATATGACATGCCACTGTTGCCGGCATTTTATGATACATTTGATAAGTGGCGCATTTCGCTGTGTCGCGAAGTCTGGATACGTAGCGCGCGGTGCTGGCAAAAGAAGTAAGGCAAGGAGAGGCGCGAGTTCTGCGCTCTAAAGAATAGAAATCAGTCTGAAGAGAGCATTGCAAGAAGGTCATGTCTTAGGTATTTCCTGTTCTCGCGACAGCAGCCATGTAAGGTGGCAAGGGCGCGCTTACATACGTATCACAATGTTCGTGTATTAGGAAAGCTTCACGTACTTCACGAGCACGTTATACTCTGAGTCGCGTCCCAGAAGCGTTCATTTTTCAAGAAATGGCGTGCAGCCGCAGTTACTGCAGTGATATGCGAGGTGAGCCCTGTTACTACAGGCCAAGTACAGGCTAAGCTGGTAAAATCGCGTCGTTTTCGGCCGAAAATGCACAAACTGCTCCAGCGGAAGTAGCAAAGGAGATAACTTCAATAACCGAATCTGAGCTAGGCTCGAGGGATGCAAAACGGTTGAGGAAAGCCTGCCAGCTGACCAGCTCAATGAGATCGTAGCACTAGAGTGTCAAAGTTCACGCCTGCAGGAAGACCAAGCTGGCGCAATCGCAAGCGAGACAGGGTCGTTATTATAACCGGCCTCAAAAAACTTTGATCAGCTCTTACGTGTGGACAGAGAGTCACTGGCAGCGGAGCAAAATAATGATGACAGCGTAGCTAAATTGAACCACACAGCTAAAGAAGGCATTGCTAGGCGCAACGTGACGATACATGAGAGATGATTGTTGTATCGGCACTACAGAGATCGGAAGGGTAGAATTTTAGATCAGTTAGTCGTACCTACTAAGTACAGGGAGGACCTTTTGAGTCTCTGTCATGGAAATGGGTGGTCCGGCCACCTAGGCATAAACAAATCAAAGAAAAGATTGCTTATGGAATCCTACTGGCCTGGCTGTTTCAAAGACAGAAACTTTGTAAGATCATGCGACGCCTACCAGCGCTAGGGTAAACCAGGAGAGACATGGAAAGCTTCACTAAAGGTAGTGCCCTTAATAACAGAACTTTTCAGACGCCTTGTGATAGACACGGTAGGGCCTCTACCAAAAACAAAATCGAGTTACAGGTACTTGTTTACCATGCTGTGTCCGGCAACAATGTTTCCAGAAGCAATCCCTGTGAAAGAGGTCAGCTCCACCGAAGTAGTAGACGCGCTTTTGACAGTGTTTGCACGAGTTGGGTTTCCAGCCGAAATTCAGGCGGATCAAGAGTCAGTATTCACCAGCGCACTGACTTCCACATTCTTGCAAATGTGCGGGGTAAAGTTAATACACAGTTCCGTCTATCACCCTCAGTCAAACAGTGTAGAGAGGTGGCATTCAGTTCTTAAGCGAGTTTTGCGTGCGCTCTGTTACGAGCACAAGGAGGACTGGGAGAACTGTCTGCCGGCAACTTTGTTTGCTTTGCGAACGGCTCCACATGAAGCGACAGGGTTCTCGCCAGCAGAACTAGTGCATGGGAGGACACTCTGTTCTCCACTAAGAATGTTAAGAGAGGTGTGGGAGGAAAGAAGAGAGAGTCTTACAGTTGTTGAATGCGTGCTAAATCTGCTGGAACGGCTAAGCGCAACCCAAGAGCTAGTCGAAAAGAACATGGGAGTAGCTCACAAGAACGCCAAATTCTATTACGACAAGAATGCGAGGCTTCGTACGTTTAACGCCGGAGACCACGTAATGATCCTCGAACCTTCAAGAAAGAACAAGCTTGAAGTTCACTGGGACGGGCCCGTTAAAGTGTTTCACAAACTTTCAGATACTAACTATGCTCTGAAAATGCCCGGTCGCAGGAAGGAGGTGAGGCTATATCACTGCAATTTGATGAAGCCGTATGTAGAGTGGAGCGAAGTCGTTAAGGCATAGAGCAGGATGGCACTAGTACCATGTCTAAGGAGTATAGGGCGACCTCCAACTCTGAAATCGGCCTAGAAGAAGTCGTAAAACATTCGGTAAGCTCGCACGCTCTAAGACCCGAGCAGCTATATGAGCTAAAGGGGGTGTTAGGAGAATATCTCGACAGATTCAGCGATCGGCCAGGTAGAACCGAACTAATAACGCGTGAAATAGACCTGACATCAACTGAACCCGTAAGATCAAAGCCTTAGAGGGTGTCTCCAAGGCAGAGATAAATTATGGAGGCAGAGATACAGCGTATGCTAGAGTTGGGAGGTATTGAGCCCGCTGAGAGCGACTACACGTCACCGGTAATACTGGTAGAAACCCCTAACAAGAACCCTCGTCCGTGTGTTGAATACAGGAAGTTAAATGCCATCACTAGGGATCAGCTGTACCCGATACCCAACATTGAGAAACAAATTGAAATAGTTCATTTCAACGTACATTTCAAAGTACATTTCAACTATAGATCTCGTGCGGGGGTACTGGCAAGTTCCCCTTTCAGAAAGTGCCAGCCGCTATGCCGCATTCATCTCACCTGTAGGCACTTTTCGCCCTCTCGCACTCAGCTTCGGGCTGAAGAACGCGCCGTTTAGCTTCTCTAAGTTAATGTTTATTGTCCTAAAAGACTTGCAGGAGTTCGCCTTGCCATCTTTTGATGATGTACCAATTTTTTCGGACAGCTGGGAACAACACGTATCGCACCTCAAACAGGTGTTCTCACGGTTGAGGGAAGCCGGCTTAACGATGAAAGCGGAGAAGTGTAGATTTGGTTGTTCTCAGGTTACTTATCTGCGCCATGTTGTCGACCAGGGCACGACACGGCCGGCTGAGCTGAAAATAGCTACCATTGGAGAATTTTCTCGGCCGCGCACGAAAACAGACATTCGTTCATTTTGGTGACTTGTGGGGTGCTATCAACGGTACATTCCGAATTACTCGCAAATGGCAAGTCCACTAACGGACGCCCTCCGAAAGGGAGCACCGAGTAGCGTACACTGGGATAAAGACAAAGAGAACGCTTTCCACAGTTTGAAAACGCTATTGGTTTCTCGTAGTGTGCTTCGCGCGCCAGGCTACACAAAGGAATGCATAGTTCAATGCGACGCAAGCGACAGAGGTATGGATGTGGTACTTAGGTCGGCGACGATAACGAGGAGCATCCTATCCTCTGTGCCAGCCGTAAACTAAATGTAAACGAGGAAGCCTACAGCGCTTTAGAGAAGGAACGTGCTTGTTTAATTTGGGCCGCCCAGAAGTTGTCGTGTTACTTGTACGGAGCGAAGTTCATCTTCGAGACCGACCGACGACTGTTCTCTGACATGGCTCAATCAAATTTCACACAAAAATGCCGCTTGCTCCGATGGAGTATCACTCTCCAAGAGCACAACTTCTCCGTTAGATATAAGAAGGGAAAGTTGCATAGCAATGCGGATGGTTTGAGCAGGCTAATTTGAATTCTGCGTTTAAGGGCGTCGCCTAAATTTTAGGGTTATTGTTGTTAATTTTGTATTCCAAGAACATCCCCTCTCATTTAGCAGGATTCCCTTCATGATTGCTGAATTTGTCAGCACGAAATTGCTCCAAAAGATGGCCTAGCGAAATGCAGCATTTTTCGTTTCTGCACTTATGTTTTCTTTGAAGCCTAGCGGGTCTAAAGTGAGAGCCAATGTACGTCACCTCGGCGCAGAGCCGTGTTGTGGGGTTCGTTTTGCAGTTGCCTGTCCTTGTTGGATGTTTTGGGGTGGTGACATCATTACACAAGTGGTCGCTGCGAGCCAAGGCATCAACTCCTGGCCACTAGCCGTTCTCTTCCTGCCCAGCGGTTGTCAGCACTGGACAGTCGAGATTTTCCGGGTCATGGAGGCGCTGTTAAGAACGGCCTGCTCAGGTGGAGAAGCGCGCGCCTGTGTTTAGGAGTCTACACAGAGGCAGATCGGCTCCGCCGATTTTCGGCAGGAGCCGCGGATAATCTCATCTGAGCCCATCCACGCTACGACCATCGGACACCGAACGTCATCCGGCATCCCTGGATACGATTTCCAACGAGGTGGGCCCATTTAAAGCTTTTCCTGAGTGTTTCATCGGTCGGCCACGCCGGCGGGTCGGCTAAGCCTAACGGCAGAGCCACCGCCCGGCGCGACGGGGCAACCGTTTCGCGCCACCACAAGATGTCTCAACAAGCCACATACCGAGGATATGACCCAGACTCGATGAACTGGGCCACCATACAACCCAGCGGCAATATAGAGCAGCCGCTTTCAACCTTGAAGAGCCCCGCGCTCGTTGCCGCGATCGCTCGACGAACGCAGGGCTCGACGAACGCGGCGGCCATGGATGCGGCCTCCTCGGACGCTCCCGCTGCCGGCGTTCGCCCCTGCAAGCCACCAACGCCCGCCTCGCGCGTTTCGGACGGTAAATCTCGGCCGCCGGTGACCTGGAGACCGGCTCCAATGCCCAAGCCAGCCCCGGAGGATTTCGTGGTTGTTGTGAAGCCGCGAATACGGGTGTCTCTGCACGAGAAATTACATGAAACCGGATACGGCAGAGCGTTCATCGCTTACCTGGGCGCGGAATGCGCACAAGTCATCACGGTTCTCCCAATTAAGGAGCAGAACATTATACTGGTTTACACTGCAAAGCCCGAGATCGCTGACCGCATCATCGGAGATTTCGAGCTCGACTCTCCCACTGAAAAAATCCCCCTACTCGGACATCTCCGGCAAGACGGCGGCAACATCTGTTATGGTGTGGTCATGGTGCGCAACACGGATACCGATGAAATCTTGTGTTCCAGTCTCAAGTGGCGCTCCGGAGAAATCCTGGAGGTCCGGAAATTCGCAGCATCAAATAAGGCAAGAGTAACTTTTGCTGGCAAGAACAAACCACGCTACATTCACTACGAGGCTACGCTTATACAAGTCCGCCCGTATCGGCGCACGATCCCTGCCTGCTCCCAGTGTGGCATGGTCGGCCACCGTACTGACGTCTGTCCCGGCCCCAGGCCGGACAAGTGCGGGCTGTGTGGAACTGCGGCCCATCTCATAGACGGAGAACGCGAACCGCACGAATGCGTCCCTCGGTGTACCTTGTGTGGAGGAGCCCATGCCACGGGGACTCGATCCTGCACTGCTGAATATCGCCCACTGCAACACCAGCGCTCGTAAAAGGGTCACCGTCCCAAACCCAAGCGCGGCCGTCGTAAGCGTGGGAAACGGCGACCAAAGCAACCCGTGCACCAGAGAGACGACTCTGACCACCCAAAACAAAGGGCGCCCCGGGCCGGTCCTATTGACCAGGGAAAGGACGCGACCCTCCTGCCACAGCAGCAGGCAGGGAAACAAGCCACCGGAGCGAGACCGGAGATGCAAAGAGCCTAGGTCAACGCGGTCAAACAGGGAACAAAGGTGAGCAGCGAGGGTGGGGTGGCCCCCTCACGTCCTCCCTTTTCCTCTCCCCATTCCCCCCGCACGCCGGAGCAAATCGAAATCATTGCTCTTAAAGAGCAAATAGCTAACCTACAAAAACGGCTAGCTCTTGCAGAAGAGCGTCAGAAATCTCCCCCACCGCCCGTCCCTCTGTCAGTAGAGGAGATGGATAGCGATACCTCCCCTCCCGCGTCCCCTGACCACGGACACTCGGTGATAGAGGCGAGGTTCAACGCGTTTGAGGCGCAAATGAACGCTAGACTTCAGGCGTTCGAAAAGCAATTCACAGCCGCTCTCGACGCAGCGCTCGGCAAAATCCCATGCCTTATAGCGGCACATACCTCAAAATCTACTCCTGCTACCCGACGGAGAGGCACAGTCAAGCGCCTTGTCGGTCAAAATATTAAGGAGAGCAGAACCAAAATTCCGCACGAGGAGGAGGATCTTCCTCAGGCAGGACCGATTCCGTCGGTTATACTGTCTGCCGGGGCCCCCGGCTCAGAACAGGCCCCGCACCTGACCATTTTAAATTCCAGTACTCAACATGGCGGGACACCCTAAATCCCTCCGAGTGTCACAACGCAACTCGAATACTGCTGAAATTCTGCAGTGGAATTGTCGAGGCTTCAAGGCGCGCACCAAGCGAGCTGACCTTAGACTCTTCATTACAACCCTCCCTCAACTTCCTGCTGTAGTAGCCCTCCAAGAGCCGGGAGAGGGCGTCACTTTCACGAACTACATAAGCTATCAGCAGGACGCACAGAGCTGTATCTGTGTCCATAAAAATTATACGGCCTCTCCGGTGGACCAGGACTGTAATGTAGCTTTTTCGTATGCGATGGTCACCCTTCTTCCGCTTCAAAAACACAATCCCCCGCTTCACATTCTAAATGTGTATAGCTCACCAAAACTACCAAACGTCACTTTTGCTGATCTCTTCAGCAGGGCACTAAGGGTGGCAAATAGGGAACCCCTCATAATTGTTGGGGACTTCAACGCCCCCAGTCGATTATGGGGCTACCACCGCGAAGAGAAACGCGGACGCAAGCTGGCGGAGCTTGCGTCTACGCTGGGCCTCACTCTTCACACGGACCCTGCCAAACCCACTCGGATTGGGAACTCCGTGACTCGGGATACCTGCCCGGACCTAACATTTACTAAAAACATAAGATACGCAGATTGGCACAATACCGAGGAAACCCTCGGTAGCGACCACTGCATTCTCACGACCACAATTCGCACTTCACCCCTCACTCGTCCTCACCACAAGGCAACCCTTCCAGACTGGCCAAAATTTCGTTCCAACTACAACAACCCACAACCTATAGTGGAACAGGGGTACACCACCTGGTCACAACAGCTAATCACGCACCTCACAGACACTGAACAGCAGGTTTAGTTCTCTGAGGCAAATCCGGCGGTGGACAACCACCTCGTTCACCTCTGGGAGGCCCGGCACAGCCTTGTCCGCCGATGGCGCCGGCAAAAACACAACCGTAAACTCAAAATTCGCATCGCCGAACTCACCCAGGAGGCGGCAGAGTACGCGGCCCAGCTCGCCGACTCCAACTGGGTAGACCGATGCAATACGGCCGCTCGACAAATGTCGAACCGGAGTACATGGCGTCTTTTCCGCGCCCTAATTGATCCTACGAAAACCCGGACAGAAACCGATAAACACCTCCAGCGAGCGATCCACAACTTTAACGGAGACAGAGCCGCACTGGCTATCTCCATCAGAGAGAAATATCTCTCCACACACCAGGATGCCCGAGGTCACGCGTACTCATATGCAGGCTCTGAGAATGCTGAGCTGGATCGACCGTTCCAGCTTCATGACCTCAAAGCGGCACTTGCCAAAATGAAACGAGGAACAGCTCCGGGCAGGGATAAGGTAACGGTAAAGCTTCTAGCCAACCTCCCCGACCCAGGCTATGAGCAGCTCCTCACTTACTTTAATGTAATCTGGCAAGGTGACACACCTCTTCCCATTGACTGGAAAACGGCGTTGGTCACCTTCATCCCTAAACCAGGAAAAGCCATAAACACAGACAATCTCCGGCCCATCTTCCTCACCTCTTGTGTGGGAAAGCTGATGGAGTCTATGGTACGGGATAGATTGTCCACCCATCTAGAGACCCAACACATCTTTGCAGACACCATGTACGGCTTCCGCCCACACAGGTCCGCGCAGGATGTCTTACTACAACTTCATACGGAGATTCTCGAGCCAGTCGAACACCCTAGTGACGGTAAGGTCGTCCTTGCGCTAGACCTAAAGGGTGCCTTCGATAACGTCACGCACGAAATCATCCTAACCCACTTATCCCAGGTAGACTGTGGATTCAACACCTTCAACTACATTAAACAATTCCTCACAGACCGCCAAACCTTTATCCGGATACAAGACACGGAACATGGCCCGTACCAGCTCGGTACGCGAGGTACCCCGCAGGGAGCGGTACTCTCACCACTCCTTTTCAATCTGGCCATGATGAAGCTCCCTGCCCTACTGGGTGAGGTCCCAGGCGTGCAGCATGCTCTGTACGCCGATGACATCACATTGTGGGCTACTCACAAATCGGTTGGAGCAATCGAGGCCAACCTGCAGCATGCGGCGGCTATTGTGGACGAATATGCCCGCCGATGCGACCTGGAATGCTCCCCGACCAAATCGGAATTTGTGCACTTACGACCCAACCCGAAGTGCACCACTAAACTGAACCTATCCCTATGTACAGGCCCCATCCCGGAACGCGACGAGATCCGAGTTTTGGGCCTTTGCATACATAGGAACCGCAAAATTGATACCACTCTTCAAAAGCTCCGTAAGGTGGGGGACCAAGTGGGTCGTATGATCCGCAGGGTATCCAATAAAAAGGGGGGCTTGCGATGCAAAGACGCTTTGCGGCTAGCGAACGCATTCGTAACCATCCGAATACTCTACTCGGCGCCCTATCTCCACCTACACAAATGCGATGAAAACGACCTTGAGGTGATTTTACGCAAAATCTATAAGAGAGCCCTCGATCTTCCCATAACTACGTCCAACAAACGTCTCCTCGAATTGGGGATGGCGAATAGTTTTGGGGAACTACGCGAGGCTCATCTTAACAATCAATTCTTGCGGTTGAGCAAAACACCAGCGGGAAGCCGCCTCTTGTCCCGCTTGCACATCCGATATATAACCCACACGGAACCCAGAGTCTCACTGCCAGACGCATGGCGTCTCACGTTAAAGGTGAACCCTCTCCCTTACAACGTGACACGAGATACTCACGAGGGCCGCCGCCAAGCGCGCGCTACAAGGATCACCAGAACAAATGGAGATCGCCCGGGAGTATTCTATGCGGACGCTGCCGGCCCTCACCACGGGGGTTGGTTTACGGCGGCAGTCGTCCATCAAAACACACCCGTTAATGGTCTCACTTTCCGGGCCCCCAATATTACTTACGCGGTGGAGGTGGCCATCGCATTTGCTGCCGCAGATCCAGCATCTCGGGTCATCATCACTGATTCGAGGGGTGCTTGCCGCAATATAGAACAAGTCCAAATTCCATATCGGGCCTTCCAAATCCTTAAGAAATGTGAGAACCAGGAATTCCAACCCCGGCGCTCCATTATTTGGGCCCCAGCTCATCAGGGAATAGAGGGGAACGAAGTAGCCGACGCTACAGCCCGCGCGCTTCATTTCCGGGCATCGCCTCTATCACCCGTCGACGAGGTCCCTGAATTCAAACCGGCAATCACCTTTAAAGAAATCGTACAGCTGTATCAGCTTAATCACGGCTGATACTTCCCCCCTTGCAAAGGCCTCAATAAGACGGAGGAGCGCTGGCTTCTCCGTCTCTACACAAATACCGTACTGTGCCCGGTGGTGCTGAAACACTTCAACCCGGCATTTTCGGGCGAGTGCCCGCACTGTGGGGAGGTGTTTGCGGACACATACCACATGGTGTGGGCATGCCCCTCTAACCCTGCTTTCCCCCCAAACCCCCACCCTACCCGAGAGGACTGGGAGGCCACCCTGCTCGGCTGCTCAACCCTCCAGGAACAACGTGCCCTGGTGGCCCGAGCCAAAGCCGCTGCAGAAGCCACGGGGGTCCCGGACTAGGGACCGCCCCCTAGACTTTGTATGGGCTGGGCCCTTAGGGCTCAGCTCGCGGCTCTCTTGTAAATAGAAATAAAGTTTGTAACCAACCAACCTGCTCAGGTGCAAGTTTTGCCAGCTGGTTGCGACAGCAGCGGAAACATTTGCTTGGAACGCCACCGTTACGCTCTAGCCTCATCGCCATTGTGACTAAACGCGGTCGGCGGACCAACTATTGTTATTGAGCCCACCACCGCCCACCTGGTCGGCCGCGAGCGGGGATGTTCCCGCGGGAACGTCTACTGATGCCTCTTCCCACGCGCGGTTCGAGACGCAAGGCAATGGGCTACCGGCCGCGCTGCAGGGGTCAGCTCCGAGTTCTACGAAGTCCGTGTGACGTCGGTTCCGGACCGTGAACCTGTGTGTGTGTGCGTGTGTGTGTGTAAGCCGTCCCGCGGAGAGGCGGCTTGTTTACGATGCCTGGACGGACGTTTCCGTCACCTTGGAATCGAGGGAGGACCGAGTGTTTATAAACCGCTGTTGTGCAGATGCTCGAGGTACTTTCTCAAGCAGTCATGTTAGACTGATGCACTTTTCTTTTGCAGTCATGTTAGACTGATGTACTTTCTCTCGCAGTCATGCTAGACTGATGTAGATACTGTAAATAAACCCATATTCCTCGTTCTCGATGAGGAGCAGTCGTTCCCTTCAACAACGCCTCAGCGTGGATAAGTTGGACGACGGCATGGGCCAGCTACCTTCTAATTCATGCCCGACTCCAATCTTGACAACGAGTTGCGAACGGTGTGGTTGAGCCCCCAATCCTGACAGCCCCTAGGCGAGTATGCGTGTTCTTGTCTAGGACGATATGTAAAGAATTGCTGTAGTGGAAGCCGCCTGTACCAACCAATATAGGACAGTGAAGCCGTCGGCGACTATCTTGGTGTGGGCAAGAAATAGGCCGCGTAGCATAATGTGCGCTTTCGACACCGTATTTTTTCCCGCAAATGATCACCATTACTAAACTTAAACTTGGGGGTGGGCCAGCTTGAAATTCGGGGCTGAACTAATTGAAATTTGGGAATTGGCCAAATTGAAATTAGGGGGTGAGCCAACTTGAAATTTAGGAGTGGGCCAACTTAAAATTTCGCGGTGGCCAGCCTAAAATTGGGGTGCGGGCCAACTGGAATTTCGGGCTTGCCCAACTTAACATTTGGGGTTAGCCCAACTTGAAATTGGGGTGTGGCCCGACTTAATATTCGGGGCGGGCCAGCTTAAAATTTCGGTGTGGCGGAACTTGACATTTGGCGGTGGACCTCGTTGGAATTTTTGGGTGGGCCTACTTGAAATTGGGGGTGGACTAATTTGAAATTCGGGGCTGGACTAATCGAAATTTGGGAACTGGCCAAATTGAAATTAGGGGGTGGGCCAACTTGAAATTTAGGAGTGGGCCAACTTGAAATTTGCAGGTGGGCCAACTTAAAATTGGGGGGTGGCCATTCTAAAATTTTGTGCGGGCCAACTGAAATTTGGGGCTTGCCCAACTTAACATTTGGGGTTGGGCCAACTTGAAATTGAGGTGCGGCCCAACTTAAAATTTCGGTGTGGCGGAACTGGACATTCGGTGGTGGACCACGTTGAAATTTGTAGGTGGGCCCACTTGAAATTGGGGATGGGCTAACTTGAAGTTTCGGTGTGGCGCAACTTAAAATTTGGGGGTGGCCCAATCTGACATTTGGGGGTGGAGGAAATTGAAATTTGTGGTTGCAGGCCAACATAAATTTTCGGGTGGCTAGCATGGTTGTATCCAACACGCAGGATCGAACCATGCTTCATGTAATCGGGATGCACGCGTACGAAGGTGCTGCAGAGGCACCTTCGTCCAGGAAAAATCACTGTGCTCTACAGTTGCTGCACACAATTTGGCAGCCGCCAAGCTTTCTGTCCCCACCAACACGGCGGCGATATCTTTTTTATAGCAAGTACCTTTCTTTGGCTATTTAGGCAGTTTTATTGATTGTTTGGGGCTATACGGTGGTCGATAGTCAATGGTCGGACTCGTCAAATAAAACGTTCGTTTGTTTGTTCTTTCTCGTTCTCTTTCTTCCTCTTGCACGCTTTTTAGCTTTCTCTCTCTCAGTCTTGAACTCCCGTTCATTTGTTTGGGCTATTCACTTACAAGCCTTACATTGACAGTAATCGTCGGTGGTTTCTGCAGAATATTATTTTTCTCCTGCGTCTGCTACAAACAAACACGTACCCTTCACCCGCCCGCCTCCGCCTTATATTTCCAGACGTCTACACTACCCCCAACTGCCGGTGGTGTGGCATTCATCCGGCTACGCTTCCGCATGTGCTGTGGAAGTACCCAGCACAGTACACGCACACATTAACACCACGACCCTCTCGTCGAGGTTGCATGAGGCTCTGCGGAGCTCCGCCCTCGACGACCAAACCTGGGCGACCCAGCACGCCCGTGAGGCGGCGGCGAGGCAAGCCCTCGACGTCCCTTCATGGGAGGCTTAGGCCCGGCCATCATAAAGTGCTGGTTGTACAATAAATGTTTATGCCTCCTTCTCGAAGAAGAAGAAATCAGATTGAAACCTGTTCTGTTACAATTGGGCTGTTTCTGAAGGCGGTACACTGTTGTGCAGCGTGTTCGTAGCGTTCTGCGACGATAAAAGGATTGCGGAATGTGGACCGATCCCAAAGGCAGTACAATCCAACACACTGTCTCAAAGCGCTAGACGCCACGAGGACAGAATGGGAGAAACTGGCAAATTCTCGCTCTTGACGCATGGGAAAGAGGGTTGTAAGTCTGCGTGCAAATGAAAACTAGCACGCGCACATGCATGCTCTAGTTTTTTCTGTAAATGTGACGCGACGCTCGCGGCAGTCATCTCAAAGAGCTAGTCGGTGTTGGCATGAGAGAAGTATGCGTGTGATCGGGGGGAGGGGGGCGAGAAATAAATAAAATAAATGCATGAGCATCCAGTTGGTGAGCCCAGCATCGGAAGTTCGATCTCACGCTTGGACATATTCGAGTTTCGTTTTTGTGAAACAAGGCGAGACACGAACCCACCTATCGACTGCAAAGTGTACCACGGATTGGCCACGGAATGTTCCTTCGCATTAAAATTTTCTCCGTTGACGTTGCCGATACAGCAACTGTATGTCTTAAAAGACAACAATAAAATGACTCAGAGCTTAGCCTAACACTAATGGCACTACTTAGATAAGATTTCAGGGTAATAAAGGGTTAGATGAGCTAACTTTTGCTCATCGACCTGTGTATGTGGGAAAGGTGGTAACTACGCAAAAACAATAACTCCAGCTTATGAGGTAAACTTATGTCTACTTCAGGCAACTTTAGAATAATCGGGTGTTTTAACATTCTGCTATTTACTAGCTAAACAATTGGCTATTTTTCCTAAGTTGGGGCAGTATTTACTGAGTCCTTTGGTAGTTCGCACGTAATGGTGATTATCCAAATATTCTAATGTAGCTTGGCATGTTCAAAATTTTCTACTGTACACGGAAGACTGTCCAAAACAGACACAAGCGTTGATTAGGATGTAAGAAATGTTTGAAATAGATGTTTGAAATATATGAAATGTTTAGGCAGAAAATACGTGTACGCACCAGGTGCACTTGGACCACGCTCTTTGAAGACTTCTATTTATTGAACTGCGGTGCAGAATAAACTATAATCGTATTTCTGCTCGTCCTAATGATCATTATTATTAGCCTCATTTAGGTACACTGCAGGACTAATGCCTGCCGAGTGTTACACTGATATGCCTCTATTTTCGTTCCATGAAAATAGCAAACCCTGCAAGACACGACAAACTCCAGACAGCATTGTACTGCGAATATCGAAATATCAAAATTATCATGTAGGTTTTCACGCTTGTCCACCTGCCAACAGAGTATATACATGCTGGATGTAGTCCTTTTTCATAGCGAAGCTTTGTTTGTCTACTTTCCCGTGTTTGGCCTGGATGCTGTCTGCGGGCAATATAGGTGGCCTCAGTCTATCATCGGCAGCCCCCCCAAAGGATCTGCGAGGATAGCGTCAAGATCTCTTCCCCCCCCTCCCTAACCCTAACGAGCTTTGTTTTACATTAAAACGGTGCGATACATGCCTTATAGGGCTATGAAGTTCTTCATGTCATAGTTGCTCGGACTGCCTTACATTTTCCAATTTTGCTATTGCGATGACAATCATACGGAGGATCAAGGCACCTTTGATCCGTTGCCATTGACGCGGCCATCGCAACTTACGTGCAGTCATGGTGACGAAGTGTATGAGCAGCCGCCG